>NW_007253991.1:391266-412319 GCF_000164805.1 Carlito syrichta
CCTCAGCCTTCCAAGTAGCTGGAACTACAGGCACGCGCTACCACGCCTGGCTAATTTTTTATTTAATATAGAGATGAGGTCTCGCCAAGTTGCCCAGGCGGGTCTTGAACCCGCGAGCTCAGGCAATCCACCGAGCCTGGCCACCAAGCCTGGCCATACAAAAAATATTTTAAAATTTATCAGGCATGGTGGTACATGCCTATAGTCCCAGCTACGCAGGAGGCTAAAGTGGGAGGATTGTCTGAGCCCAGGAAATAGAGGCTGCAATGAGCCATGATTGTGTCACTGCACTCCAGTTTGGGTGAAACGGGGTGACTCAAAAAAAAAAAAAAGAAAGAAAGAAAGAAAGAAATAAAAAAGAAAAGTAAACAGGCTGGGTACAGTAGCTTACGCCTGTATTCTCAACATCCTGGGAGGCTGAGGTGGGGAGACTGCTTGAGCTCAGGAGTTTGAGAGCAGCTGGGTAACATAGCAAGACAGTCTCTACAAAAAATTTTAAAAGTAGCTGTGTGTGGTGGTGTGTGCCTGTAGTCCCGGCTACTTAGGAGGCTGAAGCAGGAGGATCAGTTGAGCCCAGGAGTTTGAGGCTACAGTGAGCTGTGATCACTCCACTGCACTCCAGCCTAGGTGACAGAGTGAGACCCTGTCTCTAAAAAAAGTTTTTTTTAAGTTAAACAAAAACATTTCAAAATAGATAAAAATAAGCTACTTATATCCCAAATGAGAACTATGTTCATAACACCAACAAGGATGGAGCCCTGTGTGAATGTTTTACATGTGTCATCCCATTCAATCCTCACCAGGTCTCTGTTAGGCAGGTGTAATGATTCCTGTGTTACAGATGAGAAAAGTAAGGCTCTGAGTCAAGTGCTCAAGGACACACAATTGAGCATGCAGCAAAATACATGTATGAACAGAATGTGCAGTTCCTAGAACGCAATCTCTCTACACTCCATAAATATTGTGCCTCGACTGTCACAAATTCACCTGCTTATCAAACTCGGGCTTCAGAGAGTCTTCAGTGAAGATGTGAAACTGGATCTTTCTGTGGCTGAAGAGCACAGCTGACTTGAGCATCACCAGCGTCTCTTCCAGCCGATTGCCACAGGCTACCACGGCCAGGTGAATCCAGAGCTCTGGCGGTGGCACAGCTTGGAAACTCCTGGCTTCTCCGGGCCTCCTAGAGTGAAGAAAACCAAGTCAAAGCCACTCCTAAACTCAAAGAAGCAAAGACAGCAAAACGCAGTGAGCAAAGGGTTAGAACATTTCAAAACATGAACAGGCACAATCTGTTATATTTTATAAAGTGATAAGTAGTTTGACAATTCTTCCTGCTTAGAGAAAAATACCATTTCTTCCCATATTTATCCTGGCAATTGGAGGATGAGTCACTGTTTGGACGGCTATAGGTGTCTGGGGCTTTTTCTGCCAGCTCTCAGCTGTCTGGTGCCTGCTGGCTGCCTACTGGCCCGTGTTTGGAAATAGCATTGCTAAACTTTGACAGCTGACACTAGGGCTGTGGAACCTCCATTGCACGGGCCATGGAAATTAGATTTGAACGCAACTTGAACAAGAGCGGTGAGGGGGCTGTGGCTTTCCCATGTGAAACAAGTAACATGATATTCCCATCATCTGGAGGTTTTTAGCTCGAGGTGGAATGCATGACCACTGGACCAAAGAAAGTCACGCAAGTCCAGGAGGTAAGCAAAGAAAACAACACACGTGCCCCCACCACATCTCCGGAGAGTCTGGGAGAAACAGGTGTTAATCCCAACCGTCTCGCCAAAGACTGGGGAGGTGGTGGGTATGAAATTCATATTAATGAGAAACAGGCAGGGGAAGGGGCAGGTTAAGCTGAAAATGACCAAGGTATCAAACGGAGTCAACAGCTGAGAGGGGATAAGGTCCAAGAGTCCAGAATCATCATCCAGCTATTTCCTAGTAATAAAAGATTTGTTCCAGACAAGGAGATGCAGCCAAGCCTCAAACACACCACTGAGAAACATTTGCAGGCAAGTTGGAAGAAGTTGGCCTGGAAAAGGTGCCCTGAGACAAATGAAACTAATTTACTTGCACAAAAGATCTGGAGACCAGGGGAACTTGGATGTCAAATGCTACCTTCCTTCCAAAACCTTCGAGTTCAATCAGCTTGCTGCTCCGTTATTTACTGCTCGGTTGAATAATGGCGGCTTCGCTCCAGATTTCTTTCACCAGGAGGAAAGTTGAAGATGTGGGTGGAGCCCTTTGGAAAGCTTCCCAATTTGATTACTTAAGAGCATGCTTAGTAGAAGCACAGCTTCAGGGCTCAGCTGAGGCCAGATGCGGAGAGTTACTTGGATTCCACTTACTTTGGAGGTCACACAAAAAAGACAAGAAGGCGTTGTCAGTATCTCTGGAAACTGTCCACTTCTTTCCACGCTCCTGCCATGATCTCGTATGGCCACCATCCTCGCTCACCTAGATCACCAGGACAGCCCTCTGGGTGGTCCATCTGCCTCCAATCTTATCTTTAACCTTCAGTCTATCCTTTCTCCTTGTGGGTGCCAGGGTGATGTTCTTCTAAAATGCAAGGATCATGCTGTTCCCCACTGCCCTCAAGATTAGGTTCAAACTGCTGATTATGGCTCCTATTTACGTTTTTAACTGCTCCCAGCACCCCAATCTGGATGGATGGCCTTCAAAATCACAGTCATTGTCGCACTTATACCCATATTCTGTTTCATTTCCAGTCCATGAGACCTTGTGATGTGTGCATTGCCTGCCTGTCTTTCTCTTTCAGAAATGTTCTTGTCTACCCTCTTTTCCTTGCTAAATCCATTTATTAACCAACAAATCTATACTGAGAACCTATCACATGCAGGCACTATTCTAGGAAGACAGCAGTGAATCAATCCACAAAGATGCCTGCCCTGGCAGAAATTACATTCTGCATGGGAAACACACAAATAAGTAATAGCCAAAGTAGTAACTAAGTAACTTCTATTGGAAGTTAGACAGGGATAAGTGCTAGGAAAGAAATACATAGTGGAGCAGGATAGGGGTACCAGAAATGGCTGGCAGGGTGGTACAGTATTATACAGTGCCAAGTCAGACAAGGCCTCAGTAGGGTGAGCTCAGCCAATGACCTGAAGGAGGGGAGTGAGCCAAGGGCATTTCTGGGGGACCAGCATCCCAGGCAGAGGGAACGGAGGCACTAAATCAGGGGTGTATCTGGAGAATTTGAGGACCCCTGCCTGTAAGACCCACATGCCCGTTCTCTCCTGTGGTTTCGTGGGTGGTTTCCATGCTCGCTATTAAAGCCAACTCCCAATTAACTTATGTAAAGGGGTGGGAAGGATATGTTAGAGTTAATACTGAAATGACAGTCAATTTAAGAAGTCACAGCCAAGACAGTAGCCAAAATATGCTGCAAAAAAAAAAGATTTAACGTGAACTTGCTGGGTTACAATTATGCCCAATATTTAGGAACAGGAGTATGATTCAAAGGTGCTAACACAATGTTTAAATGTAATTGCTTAAATATCTTAAATATAGACACCCTCCTCTGCCCCCAAACAGAAGCACTCCACCTAGTTTAGCTTTACATATTGGGCTTCTGCATGAATAACACATTTTAACCTTCGTCACCGGGGAAATAGAAATTCAAACAATAAAGAGATTCGATTTTATTTTCAGGTTGGCAAAAATTACAACATAAAATAAAAGATTGACCATATGAGTTCCAGTGTGGATATGGGGCAGGGAATGGCTCAAGCGCTCAAGACTGCTGGGGGCAGTCTAAGTTGGTTCCAACACTTTGGAGAGCCATTTGGCAACATTCAGCAGGGTGGAGATGAACATATGCCCTCCACCCCTTCAGTTCAGTTTCCACACATACAACCTGAAGAAACTTGCACATCTGCACGAGATCCATGTAAAAATGTTCACAGCAGCTCTGTTTATGACCATGAAAAATTGGAAATAAACTTCACTGTTCATGGAAAGGAGAACAGTGAATATATTTGATATGTTAAAGAGTGGAATACCATGTAACAGAGAAAAGGAATACACCAGGATGGTATGTAAAACATAACACCAAAGAGGAATAAAAGCAATTTGTAAAAGGATAGCAACACAATGGTATGAAGCAGATGAAGCAGAAAAACAGGTAAAACAAGACGGTATGCTATTCACAGATCTATGTAGGAAAGATAAAAGGCATGCATGAGGATGAAGAACATAAATGCAGGATGGTGGTCATTTATGGAGATTAAAAATGTTTATTCCTTAAATTGAGTTGTGGGTACATAGAAGTCAATCCTTCCTTCCTTGTTTCCTTCTTTCTTTTCCTTTTTTTTTTTTTTTTTTTTTTGAGATAGGGTCTCACTTTGTCATGCAGACTGGAATGCAGTGACGCCATCATAACTCACTGAAGTCTTGAACTCCTGGGCTCAAGTGATCCTCCCACGTTGGCCTCCCAAAGTGCTAGGATTACAAGCATAAGCCACCATGCCCAGCTTCACTTTATTATTATCTGTATTTTTTTGTGGTCCCAGACTATTTCACAAATACTTTTTTTTTTTTAATTACAAAATCTTGCACTCCCTGCAGGATAGCAGGGCACCTCTTTTCTTCTTTGTGGGCTTTGGTGATTTGGGCCTTTTTCTAGGGTTAGGGACTGTAGTATTTCACAGTGTCTGGTGACAGGTACCAAAAAAGAAAATGAAGAGCCTCTCCTGGTGCCAGTTCAAGCATCAGTGGTTGGGATTTAATGAGACCTTTGCTGGCCTCACTCTATTACCTCTCACATTACATGAAAAATCTCCGGCTTCAAGTAATCAGCCTTAGTATTGTGAGGTCACAATGAACAATCAAGTTTAAGGGCACTGGGATGGTGTGCATTTCACCAGCTCCTACCAATGGCACACTCAGCACCTCTCAAATGTCACCTGAGACTGTAAGGATCCAGAGAGTCCAGTCTAGGAAGCCGAGACTTCTTAACCCTTGAGTCACTGAATTTGGGCAGGGAATGGATGGTAGGGAATTCTAGCACTGCTCTGACTGGTGGTTAATTATATTCTTATTTATACTGCATAAAAGGGGATTTGAGTGAACATTTGCTAGCCAGGATTTGTGTGTGTGTGTGTGTTTTGTTGTTGTAGAGACAGGATCTTTCTAAGTTGCCCAAGCTGGGCTTGAACTCCTGGCAAGCCTCCTGCCTCAACTTCCCAAGGTGCCAGGATTACAGGTGTGAGTCATTGTGCCCAGCTGTTGTCCAGGATTTTGAAGGACCTGTTGCTAAGGCTGGAGCTGATGGCAAACATCTTGGCCACCATATTGGTAGAGCCTGAACAGGAATCAACTTCACACAATAGACAGCAGAGCAAAAAGAGGGCAGGTCAGATCTCTGATGATGTTAACTGGGTCCAGGTAACAGTTAGGCTTTTTTTTGGTTTTTTTTTTTTATTGTGAAGTTGTGGGGTACAGTTAAGGGTTAGGTATACAATTGCGTTTCATTCAGGCACCCTGTTGCTATGGGGGCTTTTTTTTTTTTTTAAGATGTGGGATACCACTCAGGGTTAGGTATACAAATGTTCATTATGCAGGTACCCTTGTTAGTGAGGTATGCCCCTCTCTCCCCTGGCAGTTTCCCACCACTGCCAATCCCTTTCTTATAGTATTATGATAATTATTCAAGGCCCGCTTATGAATGAGATCATTTGGTACTCTGTTCTGTTTCTGTGATAGATCACTGAGTATGATAAACTCTAAATCCATCCAAGTTGCTGCAAAGTCCATATGTTTGTCCTTCTTTATGGCTGCATAATATTGCATTGTGTCTATGTAGTCAGTTTAGCTACTAAGCCAATAGATTCTCTTTTGCTTAAGCCAGTTTGAAACAAACTTACAGCTTAGCAACCTAACAAAGAGTCCCAATGTAGGTCCTAAAAACATGTTGCTAATCATCTGCGACTCTCCCTTTGACATGCCATTGAACCCACTCCTGCCTTGCTTCCCACTAGTACACCCCTGACCCAAATTCTCACCATTCCTCCCATTTTGTAGCTGGAAGAGACACCAGACACCACGCAGGGTAGGGCATTCCCTACCTGGCCACGTATCCTACCCATTTGCAGCGTGGGTTAATATGCAGACTCTACCTCACGAGATCTTCATTCTGGGGGGCTTGGGGGAGGCCCTGGAATCTGCATAGACATTACATTTGCACTACACACCACCCACAATTGAGCTAGAGGCAGGAACTAGCGATCTGAGTGGACATCTCACCTTTCCTTTACTCTCCTGTGCCCTCTTTAGCCTCAGCCTGTGCTCAGAGTATTCCTTTCACCTTTGCCTTCATGGAAGCGTGGCTGCCTTGTGAGGACACCACTTCCCAGAAGGCATCCCTAATCTAGCTGCATCCGGGAGGGAGATGGAGCTGATAACCTCCTTGCTCCTCACACCCAGTCACATCATATTTTATTTTGTTGTTTTGTCTTGTTTTGTCAGAGTCTCACTCTGTCACCCAGGCTGGAGTGCAGTGACACAATCATGGCCACTGCAGCCTCAACCTTCTGGGCTCAGGCAATCCTTTCCACCTCAGCCACCCGAGTAACTGGGACAACAAGCGCACAGAGCTCATTTTTTTATTTTCTGTAGAGATGAGGTCTCACTATGTTGCCCAGGCTGGTCTCAAACTCCTGGGCTCGGGCGATCCTCCCGCCTTGGCCTCCCAAAGTGCTGGGATTACAGGTGTGAACCACTGCGCCGAGCAAACATAACACATATCTTAACAGTGAAGTCTGTGTCATGAAGTTCTTCCATCTTCTCCCTGTTGTTGTGCCATCTATCGACTTCCTGGCACTCCTCTTCATTCACTGGAGAGTTTAGCCCCTGGGTCACGGTATTCCTCCCCACCTCAATTCCTGTCACCATTCTTGGGGAATCAATTGCTACTTAGCGGAAGCTTCCAGCTTTTGATCTTCAGTTCTGTGACCTCCACACCCAGTTTTTCCTTCTTCCATCTGAGACACCAAATGCTGTCCTCATATCCTGGACCTTTCCACAAATGGTACTGTCAGCCTGGAATGTTCTTTCCTGGCTCTCTGAATGGCTGGCTCCTTGTCCATGGAAGAGAGAAAGTAGAGGGGCCTTCCCCAACCACTTTATCAAAGAAAGATCCTTGCTTTTATTTTCTGTCATGGTTCTTTTTTATTTCCTTCCAAAAACTTACCTCAGCTGGTAATTATATATTCCTCCATAGTAATTTATATCAGGTGCACATTATATACAAATTATATATGACAATGTAAATAAAAATCTCTATCTAGGTTGGAATAAAAGACAAAACATACATTTTAAATTGAAAAACATAAAACATTATGCATTGAAATATTAAAGTTGTAAATTAAAAAAAAAATCTTGCCCCATAAAACTTTTCGGTTTTTGCAAGTTACATTCTGGCCTTTATTCAAATGAGTATATATTTTTACAGCTGCACTAATAGTATACATATCATTTCAGATTCTACTGTTTTTCATTTGATGCTTTTATTTTTCTTGTTACTTTTTAAGTCATCACACCCATCATTTTTGCTGGCTACTTACTATCCCAGAGAACTAAAACACCATCGCTTATCATTATTTCCCTTTTTCTTTTCTTTTTTTTATATTTTATTTTAAAGATGTGGGGTATAATTCGGGAGTAGGTATACAAGTGGACATTGTGCAGGTAGAGTTTGCATTACACACCACCCACTACCACGCCCAGCTAATTTTTAATTTATTGTAGAGATGAGGTCTCACCAAGTTGCCTGGGTTGAGATTAGGTACCTGATTGATGTTGTATCCCCACCCCCATCCCAGCAGTATCCTGCTACTGTCAATCCCTTTCTTATAGTATTATGGCAAATGTTCAGGGTCTGCTTAAGAGTGAGAACATATGGAACTCTGTTCTTTGTTTCTGTGATAGGTCACTGAGTATGATAGACTCTAAATCCATCCAAGTTGCCGCAAAATCCATATGTTTGTCCTTCTTTATGGCTACGTAATATTCCATTGTATATATACACCACATTTTTTTTTAATCCAGTCCAGCTTTGATGGGCAGTGCAGTTGGTTCCAATGTTTTGCTATTGCAAATAGTGCTGCAATGAACATGCATGTGCAAGTACCTTGGTTGTAAAATGATTTGAGTTCATCCAGGTATAATCCCAGTAGGGGGACTGCTGGGTCATATGGAAGGTTAATTTTTTTTTTTTTTTTTTGAGTCGGAGTCTCACTCTGTCGCCCAGGCTGGAGTGCAGTGGCACACTCATGGCACCCCAGCAACCCTTCCACCTCAGTCTTCTAAGTAGCGGGAACCACAGGCGCAAGTCACCATGCCTGGCTAATTTTCTATTTATTGTTGAGACAAGGTCTCACCAAATTGCCCATACTGGTCTTAAACCCCTGGATTCAGGCAATCCACTCACCTCGGCTTCCCAAAGTACTGAGATTACAGGTTGAGCCACCAAGCCTTGCCGGAAGGTTCATTTCTAGTTCTTTTAGAAATTGCCACACTGTTTTCCACAGAGGTTGAACTAGTTTGCATTCCCATTAGCAGTGCAGAAGTGTTTCCTTTTTTCCACATCCTCACCAGTATCTGTTTTTTTTTGTTTTTTTTTTGAGTTGGAGTCTCACTCTGTCACCCAGGCTGGAGTGCAGTGACACGCCCATGGCCACTGCAGCCTCGACCTGCTGGGCTCAGGTGATCCTTCTGCCTCAGTCTTCCAAGTGACTGGAACTACAGGTATGCGCCACCATGCCCAGCTAATTTTTTGATATATGGTAGAGATGAGGTCTCACCAAGCTGCCCGGGCTGGTCTCAAACCCATGTGCTCAGGCAATTCTCTCGCCTTGGCCTCCCAAAGCGCTGGAATCATAGGCGTGAGTCACTGCGCCCGGCCGGCATCTGTTTTATTTATTTATTTATTTTATATACTTGTTTGAGTTGGAGTCTCACTCCATCGCCCAGGCTGGAGTGCAGTGGCATGCTCACTGCCACCCCAGCATCAACCTGCTGGGCTCCAACAAACCCTTCCGCCTCAGCCTTCCAAGTAGCCGGAACTACAGGCATGCACTACCACGCCCAGCTAATTTTTTATTTATTGTAGAGATGAGATCTCACCAAGTTGCCTGGGCTGATTTAGAACCCATGGGCTCAGGCAATCCACTCACCTCAGCCTCCCAAAGTGTTGGGATTACAGGCTGAGCCACTGAGCCTAGCCTGTTTGTTTTATTAATGATAGCCATTCTTACTGGGGTTAGATGGTATCTCAGTGTGGTTTTGTTTTGCATTTCTTTGATGATTAGTAAGGCTGAGCACTTTTTCATGAGTCTGTTGGCTACATATATCTTCTTCTGAGAATTATCTATTCATGTCTTTTGCCTACTTTTTAATGGGGCTGTTTGTATTATTTCCCTTTTGTTCCCAAGTGTTCTCAGTTATTATTATTTTTAAAACTTGCACTAACCATCTGTGGGCTGGCTAATAGATTTTTTTTTTCCCCTTGGACTACATTCCCCAAAATAAAATTACTGGCCTGATACCTACTATCCTATCAAGAAAGTAGCAGTAGGGTCTCAGGCGATCCTTCCCCCTCAGCCTCCTGAGTAGTTGGGACTACAGGCGTACACCTGGCTAATTTTTTATGTTTTTGTGGAGACAAGGTCTCACCAAATTGCCCAGGCTGGTCTTGAAACCCTGGGCTCAGGCAATTATCTCGCCTCCGCCTCTCAAAGTGCTGGGATTACAGGTGTGAGCCAGTGTGTCTAGCCCACTTCTTTGAATGAACTAAATTGTATGCTTTTAAAGGGTATTGGAATTGAATCACAAAACATCAGTTCTAAACAAGTACATACACTTTGGTTCATAACAAGGAAGAAATTTTGATAGCTCCTCAAATTTACTCAAGAGTCATCTAGGAAAACATCAGACCATGAGAAGATTTTTTTAAAAAGGCATAACAAACATGATCTCAGCCACCTCTGAGTTACTTGTATGATGTCACCATATAACTGGAATAAAGTGTGGGCTCCCATAAGGCAAGTGTCTCCTAATTCCATCTATGGCAAAGGGGTGATACTTAGGTGGTAGTTAATATTTGGACACTGTTATCAAATAACACCAAGTCACACAATGAGAAAGGTATTCCTTTTTCAGTTCTTTTTTAACAATAAGAAAGTCTCAGCTTGGTGCTGGTATGTCTTGAACACCTTTTCAATATTGCCTAATTCTCCCTTTCAATTAAAAAGATAGCAGAGGCCGGGTGCAGTGGCTCACGCCTGTAATCCCAGAGCTTTGGGAGGCCAAGGCGAGAGGACTGCTTGAGCCCAGGAGCTTGAGACCAGCCTGGGCAATGTAGTAAGACATCTCTACAAAAATTAAAAAATAAACTGGGCATGGTAGCATGTGCCTGTAGTCTCAGCTACTCAGGAGGCTAAGATAGGAGGATTGCCTGAGGCTAGGAGGTTGAGACTGTGATGAGCTGTAATCGTGCCACTGCACTCCAGCCTGGGCGGCAGAGTGAAACACCAACTCAAAAAAAAAAAAAGAAGAAGAAGAAGAAGAACAGTGGACCTCATATGCAGAACCCTCAGCAGGCAGAAATACCAAACAAGAAATGGACACTGTTTAATTCTGTTAGTGCTTGATTTGACAATGTACCCTTTGTTCATGTTATTACTGATACTTTCTGGCAGTGATAAAAAGTTTCTTTAAAAAAGCAAGTGTCCTTAGGACATAGAGAAACTAGAACCCTCCAACATTGCTGGTGGGATTATAAACTGGTATAGCCACTTTGGAAAACAGTTTGGCAGTTCCTGAAAATGTTAACTATAGAAGGTACCATATGACCCAGAAATTTCTCCCCTAGTTACACCTACAAGAATTAAAAACATAGGTCCACATAAAAACCAGTACATAAATATTCATAGCAGCGTTATTCACAATAGCCAAAAAGTCCAACCTAAATGTCCACCAGCTGATGAACAGAGAAATCAAATGAGGCAGATGCATATAATGTAATAGTATTTGGCAATAAAAAGGAATGAAGTACTGATGCATGCCACAACATGCATGAGCAGGAAACCAGCAAACCGCATGAAAATGCAAAACCCACATACTTTATGATTTCACATATGTGAAAAGTCCAGCATAGGCAAAGCCATGGAGACAGAAAATAGGTTAGTGGTTATCAGGAACTAGGGTGGGTAAACGGGGAGTGACTGCTTAACCGGTACAGGGTTCTTTTGGGGGTGATGAGAATGTTCTAATATTTGACAGTGGTGATAGTGGAACAATTCGTTTTATTTTTTTGAGTTGGATTCTCACTCTGTCACCCAGACTGCAGTATAGTGACATGATCACAGCTTACTGCAGCCTCAGTAAGCTCAGCCTCAGCCTTCTGAACTCAGGCGATCCTTCTGCCTCAGCTTCCCAAGTATTTTGGACTACATGCATGCACCACCACACCTGGCTAATTTAAAAAATTTTTTTGTAGAGACGAGGTCTCATCACGTTATCCAGACTGGTCTCAAACTCCTGGGCTCAGGCAGTCCTCTCACTTCTGCCTTCCAAAATGCTGGGATTACAGGTGTGAGCCACCGTGCCTGGCCCACTTCTTTGAATGAACTAAATCCACTGAACTGTATACTTTTAAAGGGTATTGGAATTAAATCACAAAAAATCAGTTCCAAATAAGTACATGCACTTAGGTTTATAATAAGGATAGATGTAAACATCTGTAAAGAAGATGATGGTTTGTAGCAATATTACAAGAATCATGACGCCATGTGGGAATGACTGAAGTTTGGAAAATGCTGCCCCAGTTGTCCTAGCTCAAGTTTTTCCTCAAATGGAAAATGAAATTCAGAATAACAGAAGTCTCCAAGGGAGATGTGGCTTCCCTGCTTCCCTCCATGGTGCCTGAGACGAAGTGTCTCCTTAATCGCTTAAAAGTCTCAAGCGTGTGACTTAATTAAACTTCAATTTCTGGAGTGTATAAATAATGAAATACGGCATTTATGTGTAGTGCTATTTACTTTGTAGCCTATTACTGCAAAACACACTGAATTATTAAAGCGAGTAATTAGTTCCACTCAGACCCTCTCTTCTGCCGTCTCCTGCTATTTCTCTTATCAATGCTTCTCCTTGACTGTCAAGCTAAATTAACTCAGGTAAACTGGGCATTGCCATCAGACCAGCAGGGGAAGCTGGATGGGAAATCACACTTCTTTCAAATCAGCCCCAAACTTAGGAAGGGAACACAGAAATATTTGGGGGAAAATGGTAGATGAATTTTAAGAAGTTGAATAAAAGGCTGATGCGGAAGGATCGCCTGAGCCCAGCAGGTCAAGGCTGCGGTGGCTGGGAGCTTGCCACTACACTCCAGCCTGAGCGACAGAGTGAGACTCCAACTCAAAAATAAAAAATAAATAATAAAGAAAGAAAGAAGCTGAATATGCCCCTCTCATGGAAGAAAAGGTTTGTACTCTTCTTTTGCAAGACGAAACCGCCACTTTTTTTTTTTTTTGAGTCAAAGCCTCATTCTGTCGCCCAGGCTGGAGTGCAGTGGCATGCTCAGGGCTCCCACAGCCTCGATGTCCAGGGCTCAGGCGATCCTTCTGCCCTCAGCCTCCCGAGTAACTAGGACTACGGGTTCCACCACCATACCTGGCTAGTTTTTTGTTAAGATGAGAGCTCACTCTGTTGCCTAGGCTGGTCTCCAACTCCTGGCCTCAGGCAATCCTCCTGCCTTGTCCTCCCAGAGTGCTGGGATTACAAGTGTGAGCCATTGCACTCAGCCTGTCTATTTTAACATGGAGAAGGTCTGCAAACGAGGCCAGAGTGGCACTGAAGGAAGTGGCGGCAACACCTTGATTCACCTCTTAGAAAAAGAGCCTGGTGATGGATAATTACATCCACATCCAGGCTTGGCAGCAAGAGGAATACTAGAGTTCTCCGCGAACCACAGAGTTTGGAAGGAATGAATCCCCTTACAAAAAATTTATCCACTGAAGCTGTGATTAGAGCCTTCACTCAGAACCCAGACATGACACTAAGGTCTCCGCTAACAGTTAAATCACTTTTAATGACCCATGGTGTGGAGTTAAATCAAGTATCATTAATCTTTCAAGACATACAGAAAAGGTGGCATTTGCCTCAAAGTCATGGTATTAAATGAATAACATCAACAGAGTGTCATAAAACCACCATGGGGGCGCTTCATAAAATTATTTGATAAATGCATTTAATTATTAATAGTACACATTTAGTTTGGTTCATGATATCTTAAGTGTGGCTCAGTTCCGAAACAAAGTCTAGGTTTAATGCAGAGTAAGTGTTCAGTGCTCAAAGTTGGTTATTATGGTTAAGTTGTGTAATATATGTGTGTGTACTTTCTTTTCTATTCTTTGTTTTGGTTTTTATTTTTTTGAGTCAGGGTCTCATTCTGTCATCCAGGCTGGCTTACAGTGGTACAATCAATGGCTCACCACAACGTCAACCTCCCAGACTCCAGCAATCCTTCCTCCTCTGCTTCCTGAGTAGCTGGGACTACAGGCATGCACCATCATGCCTGGCTAACTTTTTTATTTTTTGTTTCACTATGTTGCCTCAGCTGAGCTTGAGCTCCTGGGCTCAAGCGATCCTCCTGCCTAGGCCTCCAAAGTGCTGGGATTACAAGCATAAGCCACCGCGCCCAGCCTGTATGTGTGTTCTCTTTTAGACATCATTATACACATACATAAGCATTAGGATTAGCAAGTATCACAGGAAGGATTCAAACCCAGGGAGCTGGACTTAAAGGGCCATGCTTTTCATCATGAAGCTGTAGTTGGGGCCACACACAAATGAGTTAGAAAAACAAAAGCCCCCTCTGCACGGGAACCCCTACCCAGGGTTCCTGGTATGGACTGGGATTTCAGTTTCCCACTCCCAGTCTTCCAGTGCACTTATGAAGGGAACGATTCTTACAACAAACCTTCACCAACTCCACCTTCTTAATCCATGCATTTGCCACTAGCTGAGGTCATTCACATTTGTGCTTATTTATTCCCACTCCAGAATTCTGTGATGGTGCCTGGACTAATTCTCATTTCATTTTTTGCCCCTTTTGATTGTTCCTGACATATAGGAGATTCTATTTCTCCTTCTCCCTCTACTTTCCAAATTAAGATGTTATTGAGATTTTAGAATATGAACCGGCAGTGCTAGTTTGAAATTAATAGCTGTTGACATACGAGGGAGAAGAATTAGATGAGGATTACATATTCTGCAAATGGGCATTTCTATCTCATTTCCTGAAAAAGAGGAAGGACCTACAAACTTAGGGGGAGGAAAAGGGGAAAAATGGTCTCCTCAGCTAATCTCCAGCCTCCTTGCCTCAAGCTAACAAATATTAAAAGCTTGTATAATAATTTATATACTTAAAGTTGTTTTTAAATTAGACAAGAAATACATATATTTATCGCTGAAAATTTTAAAAATATAGATATGTGGAAGATGGGCACCCATAATTCCAGTTCACAACCACTGTTAACATTTTGGTATACTGTACTCCAGATTTATACCAAATATATGTGGGTGTAAGTCTATAAATATGTAAGTATATTGAACATTTTTTAAGACCATTTTTATGGGGATCATTTTAATAATTTGTTTTCTGGAGCTGGATGCAGTAGCTTACACTTATAACCCCAGTACCCAGGCAGGCCAAGGCAAGAGGGAGCTAGACCTTGTTTCTACAAAAAATTTTTAAAAATTAGCTGTGCACCATG
This sequence comes from Carlito syrichta, assembly GCF_000164805.1. Taxonomy (NCBI): domain Eukaryota; kingdom Metazoa; phylum Chordata; class Mammalia; order Primates; family Tarsiidae; genus Carlito; species Carlito syrichta. The sequence goes on from NW_007253991.1 coordinate 406,065, forward strand.
GTGTGTGCCTGTAGTTCCAGCTACTTGTGAGGCTGAGGCAGGAGAATCGCTTGAGCCCAGGAGTTTGAGGCTGCAGTGAGATATGATGGTACCACTGCACTCCAGCCAGGGCGACAGAGTAAGACCTTGACTCAAAAAAAAAAAACTGCTTCCTGGGAAAGGGGATCATTTTTATAACTTGCTTTTTCCATACAAATATGAACAATATTCAATTACAAAAAAATTAGAGAGATTTTGTCAAAGAGATCTTTTTCAAAGGGGTTTTAGGATGCTATCAAGTGACTCAAATTTTCAGATTTGTTCCCAAGTACAGCGTAGAGGTCAGCAATTATGCTCTAGAAGCACATGGATTTGGCTTCAAATTCTAGGTCTGCCACTTGGCTGTCCCATCTCAGACAAATGCTTTAACCACCTCTAACCCTCAGCTTCCCCATTTGTAAAATGGGCAAATTAATTATATTAAGTCTCTCCTTTTGGCTTTGGTGTATCTTACTGGAATCCTTTACCAGGACTTTCTGGTAAGAGCACCTTAATTTTCTTTGGGGAAATAATTCTTCCTCTATTCTGAGTCCATGAGGTTTAGAGGTGCTGAATCATGCCCCACCCTATACCTCCTGCCCACCAGCTGTAGGTATATGGCCCAGATGTAGCCATCCGTGACTGGATATGCATGTGATCTAAGTCAGTTCAACAGAGGTAGCCCTGGGACTTCTGCTGGGTGACGTTTTCCCCTGAGGGACTAGGCCACTAAAGGAGATGGATGCAAGCCCAGAACTGTTGGGAATTGCTCCATGGTGAAAACTTACCTGAGAGTGTCATTCACACAGCAGGAAGAAGAGCCAAAAAGAGGTAAGATGGTTAGACATCCTGGATACACCTGCGACTGAAGTATTAGCTGCTTTGCACTTTCCAGTTTTAAGAGCTGGTAAATCAGCCGGGCTGGGTGGCTCAGCTTATAATCCCGCGCCTTGGGAGGCTGAGGTGATTGGATTGCCTGAGCCCGCGGGTTCGAGACCCGCCTGGGCAACTTGGCGAGACCTCATCTCTACCATAAATCAAAAACTTAGCTGGGCATGGTAGCACACACCTGTAGTTCCAGCTACGTGGAATGCTGAGGCGGAAGGATTGCCGGAGCCCAGCAGGTCGAGGCTGCAGTGACCGGGAGCAGCCACTGTACTCCAGTCTGGGCGACAGAGTGAGACTCCAACTCAAAAAAAAAAAGAGCTGGTAAATCCCCTTTGATGATTAAGTGATACAAACTGATGAGCTCGCTATTCTATCACTTGCAACCAAAAGAGTTCTGACCTGGCCAATCATAATTCCTATTGCTCAGGTTGCTATGAAGATTACATAAGAGAATGCAGTGATGTGCTTAATAAAATACCTGGCACATTTTAAGTCATTAAATATTAGTGGTTATCATCATCATTAGTATTAAATATGAACTTGAAATTCATCAGAAGCCTTCATTTTTCTCTTAAATTTGTTACATCCATGCCCAAACCTGGCTAGGCACAGCAGCAAAAAGCACATGTTATTTTAAGTAGCAATTCTTACTGCAAACCAGCTTTGAAGTGTGCCAACACTTCTAAAAATTCTCAGAGTTTATTTTATTTTTTGTTTTGTTTTGGGTTTTTTTTGTTTTATTTTGTTTTGAGTTGGAGTCTCACTCTGTCGCCCAGACTGGAGTGCAGTGGCCGCTCCCGGCCACCGCAGCCTCGACCTGCTGGGCTCCGGTGATCCTTCCGCCTCAGCCTTCCAAGTGGCCGGAACTACAGGCATGTGCTACCATGCCCGGCTGATTTTTTGATTTATTGTAGAGCTGAGGTCTCGCTGTCCAGGCAGGTCTCGAACCCGCGGGCTCAGACAATCCATTCACCTCAGCCTCCCAAAGGCGTGGGATTACAGGTTGAGCCATGGAGCCCGGCTAAAATTCTCAGAGTTTAACACCAATTTCCATTTTCCCCTGGGACATAAAATCTGACACACGGATACCAAGGCTTGTTACTTGGGTGCCAGTGGTCAGACAAGTGGGGTGGGTTCTTGTAGTTTCACAAAACTGGGAGGAAGAAATTGAAAAGCAAAGTCCCAAACCCAACCAGAGACACAGGACTCTAAGCAGCAGTGTTTGTAGACAAAATCCTGCATTTTGGTTTCCTGAAACCCCTCCTAACTCCCAGAGAACTTGCAACTTGCTCCCTGCTTTATTAAGCCGGGAAACAGCAGCTCTCTGACCTAGAGCAGACATTAAAGCCACGGTTGGCCAGGACTGCAGATCTGAAACTATCCAGAATGACAGGCTAGCTCTCCAGGAGGCAATGAAAAGGGTCCTGCCTCCTCCACTCCTTCAGCTTTTAAGGAGTACCAGGAGACCAGGCCTGGGATATCACTTATTGAATGTGAAAGCTAAGTTTCAGTTTCCTCAAGTCTTCATCTACACCCCCAAATAGCCTACTTGAATCTGTACCTTAGCCCTCGCTAACTCACATTTGCTGAGAGTTTCTTGTGCAGCATGTTCAGTGTCTTCATTTCACCCACATCATCTCATTGTGTCACTGAACACAGGAGGGAGTTAAAAAATTTGATGAGGAAGACTGACCTAGTCAAAGTCACACAGCTAGCTAGCTGGACCTAGTTATGGTTCAGTTCCTAACTAACAAGGCAGTCATGGGCAGTATTAGTACTCAGAACAGCAAATCATTTGGTGAGTGACTCCAATGAGCTAGTCCTGTGTTAAGGTGCTTTAATGACATTATTATTTTGCCTCTCTGGATCTCACTGTTCTCACCTGTAAAACAGAGTCATATTTTGGATGCTGTGTTCTATATTGTCTTTTATTTATATAAAGCCTGGATTCCAAATTGTAACATCTGATTTTCTTTTCTTTTTTTTTTAGAAAGCAGGATTTGTCGAGAAGACAGAAAAACTCCCACAGCGGGAGGGGACCCGAGGGGGTTGCCTGCATCTCAATTTCTACTACAAGATTACAGTCTTTCGTGTCATTAAAAGAGATGAGGATTATGTAAAAGTCACCTTGAAATATAACCAAATATAACCTGTAACTGGCACAAAATTAAGGTCTCCCAATAAAGGTATTATCAAGAAACTTCTTTTCCCAGGAGTTTGTAGAATATCATGATCTGAAATAAATCAAATGCTGGGGAATATATAGGAGAAATGTAAAATGAATTTTATTTTCCAGTGATTTTTTCAATTGTGGTAAAATATATATACCATAAAATTGTGTCCCTTATTTTCTTACAGTGAATTATAACACAAAGAGACGTATTCCCAGGGAAAATATCCGTGCCCAAATTTTCTTCCAAATACACTCACCTTTGAGTTTGTATAGGTAAAAGTGTCAACATGGCCACTCTTGACTGACTTTTGTAAAGATGCTAAAAGCAGGTGCTACCTATACAAATTAGCCGATACTCCATGGTAGCAAGGGACAGGAACACAAGCCAAAGTTGATTAAGAAAACAGGGGGGCTCATTTCATCATGGCATCTAGAAACGGGCAGAACAGCACAGACAGCGAGAGGCAAGAAGCTGGCCTTGGGAGCGGTGTTACGAGTTGTCCCCCACACACACACTGCATCCCAGTTTCTCTACCTCGCTCTGCATTGCCACTCATCTCTCCACATCATCCTGGTTTCTGTGAACTCTCAACACAGACCAGCTTTCTCCAAACAGCAACTCCTGAGTTTCATATCTTATAGCTTCGGTCACTAGAAACAGCTTGCCCTTAGGTCTCCAAACCCAATTTTTATTTTTTTAATTGTGTGTATATATATATATATATATATATATTTTATTTTTTTGAGTTGGAGTCTCACTCTGTCGCCCAGACTGGAGTGCAATGGCCGCTCCCGGCCACCGCAGCCTCGGCCTGCTGGGCTCTGGCGATCCTTCCTCCTCAGCCTTCCAAGTAGCTGGAATTACAGGCGCGCGCTACCACGCCCGGCTGATTTTTTGATTTATTGTAGAGATGAGGTCTTGCTGCCCAGATGGGTCTCGAACCCATGGGCTCAGGCAATCCACTCACCTCAGCCACCCAAAGGCGCGGGATTACAGGCTGAGCCACCCAGCCCGGCTCAAACCCAATTTTTAAAAACCTTCAAGAAGGGCTCTAATTTGGCCCAGGAACCTGCCCCTGGCAAATCACCTGTAGCCTGGGCCAAGGTCAAATGCCCACAATGGCTGCTCCAGGGTATGGTGAATGTTCATTTTTGGGGTGACCCCTGCAAATGATCCCCCTTTCTCTCCATCAACAGCCCCAAGATTTTGATGTAAAAAAAAGCACCATATGGTTCAGCTAAGATGACGTTGGATGCAAATAACAGAAACAGTAACTCCAACACAAGTGACAGGAGGGCCCAAGATAGGGTAGACCTCAGGATTCATTGATTCCAGGGCTCAATGGTGTCCTCAAAGACTCAGTGTCTTTTTCTATTCTTCTGCCCAAAGGAATGGCTTCATCCTGAAACTGGTCATGGTAGCAGCTGAGGCTGTTTATTTCCTTGATTATGTCTAGAAGATGGACTCTTTTGTCCAATAATGTAAAATAATCCTTCCCTTCTGGCTGATTGGGCCAGCTTGGGACATGTGACACCTGTGGATCAATAACTGTTACCAGAGAAGTGAATGTATGGATGGGCTTATTCCAGGATACACAAAGCTGACATTCTAAAAGGGATGCTCATCATAATGGGTTCAGACTCCCTTGGAGCTGCAGTCTACTCAGCAACTGACAGTGAAGGACAGGGGTAAAGGTCGGCTACATCATGCTCCTCCCACTGCTCTGGGGTATTTTGGTTCATGGTAAAGCAAGGGTGAGCCTTGCTAAGTCCAAGTCAGTTGGCCGATCTGACCCTACCTCTCTATTTCTTCCTACTCCCTTAAATTACAGGCATTTAAGCCAACTAATGAGATGGAAGAAAACTTCTGCTGAGGCTTCTGGGAAATAAAAACATGACCTCTCCCACATAAACAAGGGAAGTGAGCTAGAAAGATCCATGTGGCAATAGATCAGAGTCGGTGACATCAGTATGCACTGATGTTTAGCTTAATATAGAAATGATTCCATATGGGAATATTTATAAGTATCTGTAAATACACAAGTTAACATGCACACATATATGTTTTGCTCTGTTGGCTGTGAGGGCCCAAAAGAAATAACATCCCAGTAGCAACAAGCATGCCTGGTGCACAGGCATTTGTTGATTCCAGGCAACTGTGATGCCCAGATCTAGTTTCTGATACCATTTTCCAATAAAAGGAATTAGGGATCCTCAAAGAAATGGCTGATTCTAGGACAGGGGCAGGAAATACACAAGATGAGCCTGGAGCATCTTACAGTGCCAGAGAGTAAGGAACTGCTCATAAAAACAAAGACGGAGACAAAAAACAAAACATATTGATAAGAGTATGTCAAAGGATCACAGAGACCAAATGAAAGGGCCAAAACTGCTTCAGCAATAAAATAAAATCATGTTCGATCATGACCCAGGATATAAAATGAATATTTTTCATGAGTCCATATGGATACAAACACATGTTTGAATAAATTAATAAATGGGGGAGAAGAAAAAAATCTCCTATGCAGAAGAATTTCAAATAATTTATGCAAATACTCCACCCTCAAGGAGGAGAAGCCTAAGTCCCCACCCTTTAGGTATGGGCTGAGTACAGTGACTCCCTTCCAAAGCACGTAAGTATAAAAAAGGAGGGAAAGAGTAACTTTGCAGCAGAGAAACTAGCAAACACTACCTCAGTCAGGTGACCAAGACCAAGATTAAGCAGTCATAAATTATGTTGATAGTATATGCATTTGATATTATGTGATGGAAATGACACTTTACGTCGTGGGTTTCCTCACAATAATCCGTAACTCCAGTATTATCATGAGTAAAACATCAGACACATTCCAGCAGTGAGCCAGTCTACAAAATAACTGACCAGGACTCTTCAAAACAGCCAAAATTCTTAAATATATACAATAAGAACAAAAACAAAAACCTGTCAAGATCATTAGAAACAGGAAAAATCTGAGAAACGGCCACAGCCAAGAGGAGCCTAGAAAGACAATGACAACTAAATGTAATGAGGTATCCCAAACGGGATCCTGGAACACAAAAAAGTCATCGAGGAAAACTAAGGAAATCTAAAGAAATTACATGTTGGCCAGGCTCGGTGGCTCAGCCTGTAATCCCAGCACTTTGGGAGGCCGAGGTGAGTGAATTGCCTGAGCCCG
>NW_007253991.1:412369-418671 GCF_000164805.1 Carlito syrichta
CTCATCTCTACAATAAATCAAAAATTAGCCGGGCGTGGTAGCGTACGCCTGTAGTTCCAGTACTTGGAAGGCTGAGGCGGAAGGATCACCGGAGCCCAGCAGGTCAAGGCTGCAGTGGCCGGGAATGGCCATTGCACTCCAGTATGGGTGACAGAGTAAGACTTCAATTCAAAAAAAAAAAAAATTACATGTTAACATCAACAGCAATGGTATCAATACTCATTTGTTAATTGTCACAAATGTATGATACCAGTGCACGATTTTAATAATAGAGGAACCTAGGTGCTGAAAGTTTGGAAACTCTCTGTACCTTCTCAATTATTCTGTAAATGTAAAACTGTTCTTAAAAGTAAAATATATCAAAAAGAAAAAATTCCCTCTCTTTTAAGGTGTTACTATTAAAGATCCTCACTATTCTTCTGGAGGGTGTGGACCAGTTTGAATATTATTAAATAATAGGGAATGTAATAATATAAGCAAAGTCTTGGCAAAGAGCTGGCCCAGTCGAGTGCTGCATTCATTCATTAGTTCATCCAATGAATACTTATTGAGTACCTGCAATGAAATCGGCTCTGTTCTAGGTGCCAGTGATTAGAAGGGTACATGAGTGGGCAGGAGCAAATAAAACAATGATGAGTGCTATAAATAAACAGAACAGGGCTGGGCACCGTGGTACACTCCTGTAATCCCAGCACTTTAGGAAACTAAGGCTAGAGGATTGCTTGAGGCCAGGAGTTCCAGAACAACCTGGGCAACACAGCAAGATTCCACATCTACAAAACACATATATACATTAGCCAGGCATGGGTATGGGTGTCTGCAGTTCCAGCTACTCAGGAGGCTGCGGTGGAAGGATCACATAAGCCTAGGAATTTTAGGCTGCAGTGAGCCATGACTGTGCCACTGCATTCTAGTCTGCGCAACAGAATGAGACCCTCTCTCAAAAAAAAAAAAGAAAAAAAATAGGGTAAGGGAGAAGACAGTAATGGGAAGGATCCTATGTTCTTAAGCAGCTAGGAAGACCTCTCTGAGGAGAAAAAAAATATACTGAGTAGGAGTCTCATTCTGTCACCCAAACTGGAGTGCAGTGGCACACTCATGACCACCCCAGCATCGACCTGCTGGTCTCCGGCGATCCTTCTGCCTCAGTCTTCCAAGTAGCCAGAACTACAGGCGTGCGCTACCACACCTGGCTAATATTTTGATTTATTGTAGAGATGAGGTCTTGCCAAGTTGCCCGGGCTAGTCATGAACAAGGAGAAAACATTTGAACATAGACCTGAGAGATACAAGGAGGTTAGCCATGTGAGGATATGAGCAAAGAACATTCCAGCACAGGGAACAAGTGAAAAGTGCTGAGGCAGGAATGGGCTGGGAGTATTTGATGGCCAGTGTGGCTGAAGTGCAGTGAATGAATGGGAAGTGGTAGGTGATGAGGTCAGAAAACCAAACTGTTGAGATTAGGCAAGGGTCTAAAGGCCACATGGAGAAATTAGGGTTTATTTTTAGTGCAACAGGAAGTCAGTCATTTGATGGCTTTCACCATTGAAGTGACCCCATCTGGTCTACCTATTGCAGGTGATTCCAGCAGCTGTATGGATAACGGACTGCAGAGGGCGCTAGAGTGGAGACACACAAAGCAGAGAGTAGGCTGCTGTAGGCTTCCAGTAGGAAATGATGGTAGTTAGGAGTTCAGCAGTAACATTGGAAGTGGTAGAAATGGTAGGACCAGGCATATATTGAGACAGAACCAATCGGATTTACTGATTGGGCAGGTGTGGAGGGTGATACGGAGAGTATGGACCAGTCAACAAAAATGAACTGTGACCGGGGCTGTGGCTCACACCTATAATTCCAGCACTTAGGGAGGCTGAGGTGGGAGGATTACTTGAGCCCATGAGTTTGTGACCACCTGGGAAGCATGGTGAGACCCCATCTCTACCAAAAATTAGCCAGGTACAGCTACTTGGGAGCTGAGGTGGAATGATCACCTGAGCACAGGAGGTCGAGGCTATGGTGAGTTGGGATCTGCCAGTGCACTCCAGCCTGGGTGACAGAGTAAGACCTCACTCAAAAAAAAAAAAAATAGTGAATACAATCAACATTCATAGCCACAGTAAGATCACAGAGGGCAGTTTAAGTGCTCTGGGGCTATCAGCTAATTATAGGATGGCCACAGACTTAGTATTTTGCTATACAGCATCATCTCTCTTTAGCAAGACCTTTATTCAGGCATCAATACTTTGACAAGACTTACCACAGAGACCAAAGAGAACTGCAGGAAATGGTGTCTCTCTCTTTTTTTTGAGTTGGAGTCTTACTCCATCGCCCAGGCTGGAGTGCGGTGGCACGCTCATGGCCACCCCAGCATCAACCTGCTGGGCTCCAGCAATCCTTCCGCCTCAGCCTTCCAAGTAGCCAGAACTACAGGTGCATGCTACCACGCCCAGTTAATTTTCTGATTTACTGTAGAGACGAGGTCTCACCGTGTTGCCCGGGCTGGTCTCGAATCTCTGGTCTCAGGCAATCCTCTCGCCTCAGCCTCCCAAAGTGCTAGGATTACAGACTTGAGCCACCACGCCCAGTCAATGGTGTTTCTTGATGAGCAAGTACATGCGCTTCCTCTCATGGGGGCTGCTGGAGAAGCTGCCAAGCTTCTGTATCATCTCCCCTGCTCCCCATATTCTGGGAGGGCAGCTACTCTATTCACCATTGGACTGGCAGAGGATACTATGGAATGACTGTGGGATAAAACAGCAGAGGAACACCACAGGGCTAGAGGCAGCCTCAGTCTCCCACAGAAATCATATTTTAAGAGAAAACAGCAATTTCCAGGCCAACACAGAAGAAGAAAGTTGAGGAGAGAGTTGAGGTTGAGTAATCAGTAAGAGCCCTAGGATGTAGCTAACAAATGAGAAACATGATTTTGCAAGAGACAGCACCAAGGGCCATGCGATTGTCATCACTGGGATTTTGCTGCTAAACTCAGTGATCTCATCAGAGGATCACCAAATGTCTGAGCTGGAAGAGAACTCAGAAAACTTTTGGACTGATCTGCTCATTTTACAGATGAGGAAAATAAGGTGAAATGGCTTTGGACTAGAACCCAATCTGCTGGACTCCAGATGCCAAATTCTTTTTTATATTGCACTGATTAGCAGTTGAACTTCCTTTTCCACACATAGGCTCAAGAAGTTTTCAGAAGCAAGCTAAAAAGAGAGTCTTTTAAAGTTTAAAATCTATTCCCAAGAATAATTCTCATTTTATAATTCAGTTTTATGAAAAAAATCATCTCACTTGATAAACTCTTCCTCTTCTGTGAAAATAAGTCAGCCCATTATGGTTCCCTTCTTGACATGGCTGCCAGGAAGCTTAAAGCTAGATGTAACATTTAAGCCTACAAACAAAAGTACTGTTTATTTTTGACAAACAGTACTTAGTCCCCCTTCCTCTTTATGACGTTTCATTTTTTATAACTGTTTCAATGGCCTTATTGTATATGTGTCTTTTACTATATGTCTCAATTTCTTTTTGGAAGTCAGCCAGATATACATCACCAATAAACCAACACAGAAGGAAGAATTTCATTTCTATTGTGCCCTGGGACAGCTACTTCCAGTATGGTGTCCTTTTTCAGATCCCACCCTTGACCAAAAGCTCAGACCTTACCTCTTGGCTTTATATTCATAGAGGAGGAGGCCACCACAGGACAGATTGCATACAAATGACTAGTTATAAAATTGTAGGGTCTGCCTGCTAACTAGGCAAGTCCTTGGAAACTTCTCCCAAATGAAAACAAGATGTAGAAGGAGAGCACAATGTTTCCTGCGTTGACGTGGCAGAACTTTGCATATAGCACCACCCTGGGGAAGCCAAGGCAGCCCAGGCTGTGGATGGTAGGCAGGTGGTGAGCTGTGTCACATCCAACTCGAAGCTTTCAGCTAACTACAGCCACAAGGCTGACCCTCCCCAGGCAGAAGAAATGAGATCACGTAGTCTTCATCTTTTCTGGATTCTAGCCATGTAAAGAGATTAAAGCATTCATTTTCTGAAAACACGAGGCTTTTTCTTCCCTCCCTAGATGAAATTCCTCCTAAACCACAAAAATTTAACCCAAGCAGAATTAGGAAAGCAATAAAGGAGTCCATGCAGAGATCTTTCCTCCTGTTCCCTCACGACTTCAGAATCTTCTGTTGTCATTTCTGTCGAGGTAGCAAAAGAAACAATAAATAAGTCCCAGAAAATGTCAACTGTTTATGCTTTTGAGCCTGAGACTTCCTGTGGCTTTTGTTCTTCACTCTTTCCTCAGTTTAAAATTTTTGTTCTTTATTCCTATGGTGTTAGTCATGATTCCTATGATAATCTAAGAGATATGTTCAAAAGAAAAATGGCTTCAAGGGTACTGGTGCTCCTGGAAACAGTTCTTCCCTAAACTAGCATCCATTTGGATTCTGTTCATGATCTCCTTTTAGTCAGAGCCAATTTGTTCAGATAGAGACAAAAAGATGCTGCCCCAGTGTTCCCAACACCTTGAAGAATGTGACAGTTCCAAAAATCCATGGTGTTTCTTAAACAAAAAACAACAAAACTCAGTAAAAGTATGAATCGCAGGCAAGGCTATTGTATGATATCAGTACAGCTCCACCTGAGCCCACACTACCTGGACCTTTATGCTTCTCACTACATTACTGTAAACCACAGACAAACTGCTAGTCCTCGGGCAATACTTGATCCTCATCTGTGAAATGGGGCTAACTTCACAGAGCAGGTCTCAAACTTTGGTATGCCTCAGAAACAATGGGAGCCTTGTTAAAACATAGGTTACTGACCCTACCCCCACGGTTTCTGATTCTGTAGGCTAGTGGGGGCCTGAGCATCTGCTTTTTTATCAAATTCAAGATGATGCTGGGGTTGCTGGTCTGAAGTCCATTCTTTGAGAACCACCGTCAAAGGGATATGGTGCGGCTTGCACAGTTATATATGTAAGTGTTATAGTGACTACTTTTAGGTACTGCTTTTTAGTACTGTACCTGGCAATAGGTTAGCTACACTAACTGATGTCACTTATTATGATCTTACCAGTTGTTCCAGCAAACTTAGAAATCACAGTAAACTTGCAGTTAAAACCTAATATAATCAATCTATGATAAGAAAACTCTGTATATAGCGGGGGAAATCCTATTAAGTTCCTGACAGAACTATCCTTATTTGAAAAACTATATACATTCAGAAGAGGGTGTAAAGTGTTGTAAATACTTACAAGTGATTCCATAGATCACTGAGTTTTTTTCCCCCTAAAACTTGTCAGTGTCCATCTGTACATTTATTATGAGGCAGAAGGGAAACAAAAGTTGACACAGCTACTTCTTGAGGTTTTGTGTCTTTTCTCTTAGTTGCAGTACAAGCGCCAGATTTAGTCCTTATGGTCAAAAAGAATTCTTCAACTCGTTTCAAGTAATTAAGGAGCCCAGCAAACTTGAACGTTGCAATGGCAGTTAGAAACAACAGTTTCCAGAGGGCAGAGGAAACAGACCCGCTACAAGACAAGGGGATTGTTGAAAAGCTCTCCACAACAAAGGAAATGAACGCAAATCCCTAACCTGCTGGCGTTCCAGCAAGCCTCAGGCCAAAGATAAAACGCTCCGATGAAAAGCCGCGGCCGGCTGGGCTTTGTGTAGGGAAAGAGAGTATCAATGGTAAGGTCGAAGGTTAAGGATGTTTCCTTGTAGGACCCTTGACCATACTTGAGCTGAAACAGAACGCGGATCAGGAAACCCCCACCCTGCCTTTCCCGTGCCACGCATCACTCCTTCCGAGGAGAAAACGTCTTTCTAATAAACTTAGGTCAAGTGCCTGTTCTGTCCTAAGCACGGGGGTACTCGAGGCTGAATGAGAGGGCAACTGGTCCTGGGTAAACATCTAACTTTTCCAACTCAGTCAGATCTGAGTTTTCAGCAAAAACTCTCCAGTGAAACACGAGAATTAGATAAAGCATTCCTGCACCGTGATGGCTTTAGAAAAATTAAACAAAGGGCGCGTGTTCGCAAGAATGCAAAAATACGCCCAGCACTGACAGTTAAAAAAATGTAACATACAAACCACTTTCCCTGACACTTCTTCGAAAGGTACGTGAGGGTCACCGCTGAGCCGTTAGGACTCCACCAAGGTGGGTCTTCAGTTCCAGCGAGGCAAGAAACAGAAGTGGGCAGCCCGTGGGTGCGACTTGGAGTCTGTCCCTGCAGCCCAAAGCCTCCCTTGGACAGGGGACCGGCGCGGGGAGCGAGACACGGGGCTCCGGATGG
>NW_007253991.1:419157-431460 GCF_000164805.1 Carlito syrichta
AGGCTCCAGGAGGAGCAGCCCGCGCCTACCGTACTGTGTGGAGTAGCCGCCCGTCCGCCCACCCGCCAGTCGCCAGGCGCTCGGGTTTCTGGTAGCACAATCTCCAAACCACTTCATTCGCTAATTAGTTTGCCTCCTCATCCACTTACGTACCCATTCCATCCACTCTTCCATTTGATTCCCTCAAGCCATGATTCGTGCACTCGTGCATTTATTCCATGTGTTTCTCCATCATTATGTTATCCTTTTATCCACGCTTTCATGCACCCATCCACACATCCACTCTGGTAGGAAAGTCTCTGTCCTGTTTGCCCAGTGCGGGGCCCCCTGCACATGGTGGTTCCCAATATAAGTCTGTTGCGTGCGTAAAATCTTGCCATCTCTGTCTTGCCACCTCTCTTCTTCTTCGAGGACGACATATGCAACAAGGATAAAATAAGGCAAAGCAAGTCAAAATAATATTTGATTAGTAGCTGGGGATTTGGTCTCAAACACCAAAGTAGAACTTGAGACAGTTAGACTGGGCCAAACAGAGGAGTCAGTTTCTTAAACCTCCTTGAAGCAAAAGACCTGATTTTGCTCCTTCCACTAAGTCCAAACACAAGTTTTGGATCTTACTGCTCTGACTGGTGGAAAACTGCAACCTCTAATATCACAGAAAAGGGGTTCCAGTCTCCAGTATGTATGGCTTACCCAACACCTCACTCAGATGTCTGATAGACAAAAGGCTTGTTCATTTCCTTCCTACCCTCTAAAATCTGTTTCTCCCTCTGGAATCTGGACACCACTAGCTACCCAGTTGCTCAAGCCAGAAATTAGGTGGGAACCATTCCTTCACCTCCTATATTACTATCTATTATTGCATAACAAACTACTCCAATTTAGTAATCTCACAGTTTCTGAGGGTCAGAAATCCCAGCAGAGTTTAGCTGGGTCCTCTGCTTCAAGGTCTCACAAAAGGCTGCAGTCAAAGCATTGGCCCAGGTCTATGGTCTCACCTGAAGCCTCACCTAGGGAAAGATCTGCTTCGAGGCTCACTCACGTGATTGTTAGAAGGATCCAGTTTCTTTTAGATCATTGGATTGAGGTTCTCCGTTCCTCACTAGCTGTCAGTCAGAGATCACCTTTTGTTCCTTGCCAGGGCCCCTCCCTATCAGGATAAGCACACAGGAAAGAGTCAGAGAGAATTGTCAGCAAGATGGAAGGCAAGGTCGTTTACATATTAGAAGTAAGTCTTTAAATCCACTCAAGTGGAGGCAATCACACCGGGCTTGAATGCCAGGAGGTGGGGTTTAGATGTCATTTTAGAAGGCTGCCTTCCTCACCTCCCACATCCCGCAAAGCAGCAAGTTTTGTCAAGTATACCTCCAAAACACAATTGGCATCTGTCCACTTCTCTTCTCAATTGTCGATGGTGATGGCTTGACAAAGTCAAAACTAATTGCCTCTTGATCTCATTTGCATTGTATTTCCTGTAAATCGTCCTCCCCACTTCTACCACCCCCAGCCCCAGTTGCATGATACGGGTGTTCTGTGACCTGGAGTCTACAACAATTACCTTCTAATTCATCTCCTGTGTCTTCCCATGCCTTCTTCCAATCCTTAATCCACAAGGATCCTTTTTGTTTGTTTGTTTGTTTTTAGTCAGAGTCTCACTCAGTGTAGCGCAGTGACACAGTCACGGCCACCGCAACCCAGACCCGCTGGGTTCAGGCGATCCTTCCGCTTCAGTCTTCCAAGTAGCTGGGACTACAGGCACACGCCATCCTGCCCAGCCAATTTTTTTTTTTTTTTTGTAGACACGAGGTCTCACCATGTTGCCTAGGCTGGTCTTGAACTCCTGGGCTCAGGCAATCCTCTCTCTTCCACCTCCCAAAGTGCTGGGATTACAGGTGTGAGCCACCATGCCCATCTCACAACGATCTTTTAAAAACACAAATTGGATCCTGCTTCTGCCCTGCTTACAACTCTTCAGTAGTTCTTCATGGCCCTTTAAATAAGTCTGTACTCCTTACCACAGCCTCTAAGTCCAGGGATCTGATCCCTGACTACCCACTCCTCCAACTGCATTTGTCCTGGGACTCACTCCACCCCAGCGCCACTGGGTTCCCATCATAGCTTCTAACACCCCTGGTTCTGAAATGTCTCAGTAGCTTTGCGCATGCGGTTCCTTTTGCTGGACTCCAGGCTCTGGAAGACTCTTCAAGCTTTAAGTCTCAATTTAAAGCCACTTCCTGGTGTTTTCTGGTCAACCTTTTCTCACCCTTCCAAGTAGTTGGACCTACAGGTGTGTGTCACCACTCCCGGCTAATTTTTTTAAAATTTATTGTAGAGATAAGGTCTCATCAAGTTGCCCAGGCAACTCAGAACATTCTCAGCATCTCAGAAGATGCCCTATGTCACCCAGTGGTTATCTCCAAGGGTAACAATGGCTTTGGTTTCCATCACCATAAATTAATTTTGCCTGCTTGTGAAACTTCATAGAAATAAAGTCATACAAAATGTATTCTTATTCAGCATTTTGTTTATGAGACTCATTCCCGCTTTTCCATGAATCAGCAGTTTTGTTTTTGGGGGTTTTTTTGGCTGGATAGTATTCCATTGTATTTGGAATACTATCTAGCATATTTTGGGTATATGTTCTAGGGTGTAATTTCAGGACTATATAGTCAGCATACAGTGAGTTTTTAGTGCCAAAGTTTTAAAAATAGTTTACCAACTTACATTCCCAACAGCAACTTACATTCCAGTTTTTTCCACAGCCTCACCAATACTTGGTCTTGCCTGTTGATTTAATTTTAGGCATTCTTGTGAGTGTGTAGTGGTATTTTCTTATGGTTTTAATTTTCATTTCACTGACTTTGAACACTTTTTATAAGCTTATTAACCATTTAGATCTCTTATTTTGTAAAGTTCCCCTTTACAAAGTGGAAAATTTTTGCCCATTTGGAATGTCTTTCTTACTAATTTGTAGGAATTTTAATATATTATGAATATGAATCTTTTTAAATGAAGTCCATCTTACCCAGTCTTTTATGTGTTTTGGCTAAGAAATCTTTGCCTCTCTCTTAGTTATAATAAATTATCTTACCTTCTTTTAGAATAGAACTGTCCAATAGAACTTTCTGAGATGATGATAATGTCCAATATCTGCACCATCCTCAATGGTAGCTGTCAGCCCCATGTGGCTACTGGTCACTTGAAATGTGGCTAGTACTACTGAGAAAATGACTTTTTAATTTTATTTCATTTAAATTGCCATATAGGGTTAGTGGCTGCTGTATTGGAAAGCACAGTTCTAGCCAACTCATTGTTTCAGGTTTCACATGTAGATCTCCAACCTATCTTGAATTACTTTTGTTTGTGTAAAAATAAAGGTCAGGAATTATATTTTCCTATATGGGATATTTAATTAACTAATTGCTAAAAAGACCATCTTCTTCTTAGTGAATTTTAGTGATATTTGTCATAAATCAGGTGACCATCTATGCCATTATGAAATATTACACAGCTTCTAAAAACCAATATACTAGAAGCCAGAAAAGTAGTTACAAACTCATGTTCTGGAGTAGAATTTCATAGAATCAAATATTAGCTCCATTCCTTACTAGCTGCGCACTTTTGGTCAAGTTACTTTATCTTCTTAAGCCTCGTTTCCTTTTCTACAAAATGAGGATAATAATAGCACTTATGTCATATATTCTTGTGAGAATTAAGTGCAATAATTGTGTGTAAAACTAACAGTTACCACAGAGTTCAACATATGTCAGCTATTAGCTGTTAGCTATATATACTGAATCTGAAACCCTATCCAGCAAACATTGGTCCAATAAAGCAGCAATTGAAGAGTAATATATATATATATTTACTGATATTATGAAACATTATAACCATATATATAGACATATATTCCTATTTTGATGTTAAATCGTAAATACACAATAATAGCAGTAATAGTTAGCATTCATTATATCTTAACTAAATGCTAATTACCATTCTAAGATCTTTACATATGTTAACTTCATAACAGCTCTTAGAGGATTCTACTGTGTCACTTATTGATAAAGAGATTAAGGTTCAGAAAAGTAAGGTAACTTGCACAGCTAATAGAAAGCAGATATGCCTACTGGTTTCCAGTCTGGCATGTAAGGAGCTGTTCATCATCACTCTGTCCTAACAACAAGTGAACACAAGTGAAAAGTTAAACAAACTGACAATCAACAACTCTTCTTAGATCCATCAGAGAAAGGAGGTTACAGGGTAAACCACTGTCCCAAAATTTGAAGAGCCAGGG
The DNA here is from genome assembly GCF_000164805.1 of Carlito syrichta. Lineage (NCBI taxonomy): Eukaryota > Metazoa > Chordata > Mammalia > Primates > Tarsiidae > Carlito > Carlito syrichta. Next base: position 423,452 of record NW_007253991.1, read on the forward strand.
GAATACAGAGAACTAATTAAAACTTACCAGAGAGGCCAGGCACAGTGCCTCACGTCTATAATCCCAGCACTTTGGGAGGCCAAGGTGAGAGGATTGCCTGGGCCCACAGATTCAAGACCTGTCCGGGCAACTTGGAGAAACCTCATCTCTACAAGAAATCAAAAAATAAGCCAGGTGTGGTGAGGCATGCCTGTAGTTCCAGCTACTTGGAAGGCTGAGGCGAAAGGATCACCTAAGCCCAGCAGGTCAAGGGTCTGGTGGCCATGAGCGTGCCATTGCACTCAAGCCTGGGCAACAGAGTGAGACTCCAACTCAAAAAAAAAAAACCCCAAAAAACTTACCAGAGCAGAAACCTCTGCGAAAAACTGCTGGAGTTAGAAAACCTAAACCATGATTGACAAATTGCTGAAGGGTTAGTGTGGAAAAGTTTGAAAGTTACAACCTCCAGAGGTGTTCAGTCTTAGGGGACACACACACTCTCTCTCTTTTTTTTTAAAGTAGGATTTATTGAGAAGATAGAAAAATTCCCACAGCGGGAGGGGACCCAAGAGGGTTGCCTGACATACACTCTTGTGAGTTTACCTTCAGGAACTCTGTCAGGTTTTCACAATGAAACTTGGAGAAAAATACCCTTCTGCTTCTGGCAGGGCAAGGGAAAAGTAACCATTCCAAAATATGTCAGGCCATCTTAACAAGGCCTGTGTTCAAGAGAAGCTATTTTACAGGAATCTATTGCAGTTTTTTCAGAGCCTAACTGAATTGGAAAAGGGAAATATCTAACTTCAGCTCCCTTTAACCATCCTGTCCCATCTAAAGGAGGAAGACTGAGAAGCACTTGTGGAACTTATAGTCAAGGGGCAGAGGCTCCACTAAAAGACTGACTAATCATGGAGCTAGAGAACACCTCCCCTTCCCCAACACCTTACTACCACATCACCAAAAGCCTATTTATCACAGTTTCTTTTCTCTGTACATCATGTCCAGCATGCAACCAAAAATCACATGGCATGCTAGAAGGTTAAAAACACAGTTTGCAGAGAAAATGCAAGCACGAGCATCAGACTTGGATAAGCCACAGATGTTGGAACCTTGATCTCCGGTGCTCAAGCAATCCTTCTGCCTCAGTCTCCTGAGTACCTGGAACTACAGATGCATGCCACCACATCTGGTCAGTTTTTGTATTTTTTTGTAAAGACGAGGTCTCTCTATGTTGTCCAGGCTGGTCTCAAACAGTCCTCCCTCCTAGGCCTTCCAAAATGCTGTGATTACAGTCATGAGCCACTGCATTTGGCTAATTTTAAAAAGAGATGTATTTAGCTCACAACTCTGTAGGCTGGGAAGTTCAAGAATAAAACTTCTGACAAGGGCTTTTGGGCTACATCATAACATGGCAGAGAAGGTCAAAGGAGAAGCAGTCATGTGCAAAGAGAGAAAACCCAGGGGACATCCTGGTTTTGTAACAACCCACTCATGAGGGAACCAATCAGTCTTTTCCTCAACAATGTATTTGGTTTTGCCCAAGAGAGCAAAGAGAGAGAGCTTTTGGGCTACATCATAACATGGCAGAGAAGGTCAAAGGAGAAGCAGTCATGTGCAAAGAGAGAAAACCCAGGGGACATCCTGGTTTTGTAACAACCCACTCATGAGGGAACCAATCAGTCTTTTCCTCAATAATGTATTTGGTCTTGCCCAAGAGAGCAATCACTCACTATCACAAGAACAGCACCAAGAAATTCATAAAGGATCTGCCCCCTGGACCCAAATATCTCCGCTAGGTCCCACCTCTCAACACCACTACATTGAGGATTAGATTTCAACATGAGTCCCAAAGGGGACAAACCAACCATATTTGAACCTTAACTGACACCAAACCATAGAACCAAGATGTTCAGAGAACAGCAAGCAAAATAAATGTAAAAGAGACTATATTTATCTTTTTTTGTTTGTTTGAGTTGGAGTCTCACTCTGTTGCCCAGGCTGGAATGCAGTGGTACACCCACGGCCACCCTAGCATTCACCTGCTGGGCTCCGATGATCCTTCCACCTCAGCCTTCCAAGTAGCTGGAACTACAGGCACACGCTACTATGCCCGGCTGATTTTTTGATTGTATTGTAGAGACTAGGTCTCACCACATTGCCCAGGCTGGTCTCAAACCCGCAGGCTCAGGCAATCCTCTCATCTCAGCCTCCGAAAGTGCTGGGATTACAGGCCTGAGTCACCGCCCAGCCAATTTTTTAAAATGTTTAATTGAAATAACAAAAACAGTTTGTTCAAGATAACAATAGCAACAATGTACTTGATGATTACAGCTTATGTTTAAGTGAAAGAAATGACAACAATAATACAAGAGGATGGGAGAGAGGTATTAGGAATATTTTGTTACTTGGACTACCTGCACTACCTATGAAGTGGCATAATGTTATTTGAAAGTGACCTTGAATTATTTGTAAATGTATATTGCAAACTCGAGGTCAATCAGTAAAAAAAGTTAAAAAAAGAAATATAATTTGATATGTCAAGAACGAAGGGAAATTAGAATCATATAAAATACTCAAATAGGCCAGTTGTGGTGGTTCATGCCTGAAATCCCAACACTAGGGGAGGCTGAGGTGGGAGGATTGCTTGAGTTCAGGAGTTCGAGATCAGCCTGGGCAACATGATGAGATCTCATCTCTACAAACAAATTAAAAACAAAAATTAGTTGGGTATGGTGGTGCTTGCCTGTGGTTCCAGCTACTCGGGAGGCTGAGGTAGGAGAATTGCCTGAGCCCAAAAAGTTGAGGTTGTGGCAAGCCATGATTGTGCCACTGCGCTCCAGCCTGGCAGACAGAGTAAGACCTCGACTCAAAAAAAAAAGAGTAAAATAAAATAAAATGCTCAAATAAAACCAAAAAGGCAGGAAAAGAGAAGAAAAGAAAAATGATAACAAAGAATAATGGTAACAAACTGAAAACAGTAACAGAGAGTAAATATGTATTTTTTTTTTCCTTTTCCATCATCTGTCTTCCTTTTTTATTTTTTAAGGATGGGTACAATTCAGGATAGATAAACAAATAGTCACTGTACAGGTAAAGTTTGGACCTCACTTTGGTCCCTACTTCACCTGGTTTACAGGCGTGAACCACTGTGCCTGGCAATAAATACTAAGACTTTAAATATAATGATATACATTAATATAGATAAACAAGCAAAGGGATTGAGAAAGATATAAGATGCATGCTAATTAAAACAAAGCTGGTTGGGCTTGGTGGCTCAGCCTGTAATCCCGTGCCTTGGGAGGCTGAGGTGAGTGGATTGCCTGAGCCCGTGGGTTCAAGACCCGCCTGGGCAACTTGGCGAGACCTCATCTCTACAATAAATCAAAAATTAGCCGGGCGTGGTAGCGCACGCCTGTAGTTCCAGCTACTTGGAAGGCTGAGGTGGAAGGATAGCCAGAGCCCAGCAGGTCGAGGCTGTGGTGGCCGGGAGCGGCCACTGCACTCCAGTCTGGGTGACAGAGTGAGACTCCAACTCAAAAAAAACCAAAAAAACAAAGCTGGAGTAGCTATATTAATTTCAAACAGAGCAGACATCAGAGCAAGAAAAATCAGAAGGGATGAAGAGGGGTATGACATATGACAAAGGGGCAGTCTGTGAAGAAGACAACAATCTTTAAAGTAGATGTGCCTTAAAAAGGCATGTCAAAATGTGTGAGATAAAAACAGATAGAACTTCAAGGAAAAACGTAGATGAGTCCATTCTTATATTTGGAGACTTTAACACCCACTCTATAAGAAATGGGCAAGTCCAGCAGTAGAAAATCTGTAAGGACATAGTTAAACTCAACTGCATCATCAATCCAATGGCTATAATTTATGCCTATTGACTGCTTTATCTTTTTTTATTTTTAATTTTTTTTTTTTTTTTTTTGTGGAGATGAAGTCTTGCTATGTTGCCCAGGCTGGTCCTCAAATCCTGGACTCAAACCATCCTCTTGCCTCAGCCTCCCAACGTGCTGGCATTACAGGTATGAGCCACTGTGCCTGGTTAAACTGCTTTATTAAACCACAGAATATGCAACTTTTCAAGCTCATAAGAAATATTAACCAGACTAGATCACACTCTGGGCCATAAAGCACACTTTCACAAATTTAAAAGTATAGAAATTATGCGATGTTTGCTCTCAAACCACAGTGGAATTAAATTAAAGATTAATTACAAAAACATAGCTTGAAAAAAAAGCCCATCATGCTCAAGCTGGTCATATTAAACAACACATTTCAAAATAACACACAGGGCCAGGAGCAGTGGCTCATGACTATAATCCCAGCACTTTGGGAGGCAGAGGCGAGAAGATTGCCTGAGTCCATGGGGTTCGAGACCAGCCTGGGCAAGTTGGCAAGATCTTGTCTCTACAATAAATCGGAGGGAGAGGGAATTAGACTGGTGTGGTTGCGCGAGTCTGTCATTCAAGCTACTTGGAAGGCTGAGGTGGAAGGATTGCCTGAGTCCAGCAGGTCGAGACTGGAGGACCTGATGGCAATCTGGGCCACAAATTGAGCTTTTGACTCAAAGAAAAAAAAAAAAGAAAATATAGTTTATTTAAAAAGCAAAGTCAGGTCGGGCTCCGTGGCTCAGCCTGTAATCCCAGCACGCTGGGAGGCCAAGATGAGTGGATTGCCTGAGCTCACGGTTTTGAGACCAACCCAGGCAACTTGGCAAGACCTCGTTTCCACAATTAAAAAAAAAGAATTAGCTGGGCGTGGTAGCGCACACTTGGAAGGCTGAGACAGAAGGATCACCTGAACCCAGGAGGTTGATGCTGGGGTGGCTGTTAGCGTGCCACTGCACTCCAGCCTGGGCGACAGAGTGAGACTCCAACTCAAGAAAAAAAAAATTTACCAGGGTGGTGGGGTACACCTGTAGCCCCAGATACTTGGGAGGCTGAGGCAAAAGAATTGCCTGAGCCCAGTAGGTCAAGGCTGCAGTGAGCCATGAGTGTGCCACTGCACTCTAACCTGGGTAAAAGAGTGACCCCTCACTCAAAAAAAAAAAAAAAAAGAAACAAAAGAAAGAAAAGTAATAATAAAATTAGACTTGAAATCAATGAAATTTAAAAAGTAAAAATGAATAGAAAAAAATCAACAAAAGCAGAAGTGGCTTCTTTGAAAAGATTGATAAAATTGATAAACCTCTAGCCAAGCTAACTAAGAAAAAAAGAAGGCAAAATGATCAATATCAGAAATTAAAGAAAGGACATTACTACAGTTTCCATGGACATTAAAAAGATAATAAAGGGTACTATGAACAACTCTATAACCATAAATTTGGTTACCTAAAAGCAATCAGTCAACTTCTTGAAATACACAATCTTCCAAAACTTGTACCAGAAAAAATAGACAATCTATATAGGCTTATAGCTATTTAAATATTCATCAATAAGTAATAACCATCCAAAACAGTAAGCCCAGGCTCATATGGATTTACTGGTGAATTCTACTGAACATTTAAAGAAGACTTTATATCAATTCTCTACAATCTCTTCCAGAAGCTAGAATCAGAGAAAATACTTCCTAATTCATTCTATGGGGCCAGTATTACCCTAATATCAAGATCAGACAAAAATATTACAATGAAAGAAAACTACAGACCAATTTCTTATGAGCATAAGTGCAAAAGTCCTCAACAAAATATTAGGAAATTGGATCCAAAAATGTACAAAAAGAATTAAACATCATGACTGGGTGGGATGTATGCAGAGGACAGTGACTCACGTCTGTTATCCCAGTATTTTAGGAGACTGAGGCAGGAGAATCCCTTGAGGCAAGAAGTCTGAGATCAACCCTGGCAACATGAGAGACCTTGTCTCTACAAAAATAAAAAAATTATCTGAGTGTGATGGCACATGCCCATGGTCTTAGCTACTCAGGAAGCTGAGGTAGGAGGATGGTGTGAGCCCAAGAGTTAAAGGCTGCAGAAACTATGATAACACCTCTGCACTCCAGCCTGGGCAACAGTCTGAGACCCTGTCTCTTTTTTTAAAAAAATTTCAGGCAGGGCTCGGTGGCTCAGCCTGTAATCCTACGCTTTGGGAGGCCGAGGTGAGTGGATTGCCTGAGTCCGCGGGTTCGAGACCCGCCTGGGCAACTTGGCCAGACCTCATCTCCACAATAAAATCAAAAAATTAGCCAGGCGTGGTAGCGCTCGCCTGTAGTTCCAACTACTTGGAAGGCTGAGGCGGAAGGATCGCCGGAGCCCAGCAGGTAGAGGCACTCCAGTCTGGGCGACAGAGTGAGACTTCAACTCAAAAAAAAAAAAAGTCAAAATCAATTAATGTAAACTAAATACTTAAGAATAAAACTAACAAAAATACAATAACTATATGAGGAAAACTAAAAAACTCTGATGAAAGAACATCCACGAAGAAATAAATAAATGGAGGGATAGTTCATGTTCATGGCAGATCACTAGATGCAGGAAGAGCTTTTGACAAAATCTAACACCCATTCATGATAAAAACTATTAGCAAACTAGGAGTAGAGGAACCATTCTCAACTTGATAAAGAACATCTACTATAAACCTACAGCTATCATCATACTAGTGAACGACTAGAAGCTTTCCTACTAAGATCAGGAACAAGGTAAGGATGCTTCCTCTCACCATTCCTTTCGACCTCACACTTCTACCAGTTCTAGCTAATGAAATAAAAGAAGAAAGGAAATAAGTGATATACAGACTGGGAAGGAAGAAAAACATCTTTGTTCACAGAAAACATGATTGTCTATGTAGAAAACCCAAAAAGATTTACATAGACACAAATTCTATAATAAGCGGTTATAGCAAGGTTGCAGAGTATAATTGCTTTCCTATTTCTAGCAGTAAACAAGTGAAACCTGAAATTAAAAACACAATATCATTTACCTTAACACTTAAAAACACTAAATACTTAGGGATAACCCTAACAAGAGTATAATAACTCTATGAGGAAAACTAAACACCTCTGATGAACGGTATCAAAGAAGAAATAAATAAATGGAGAGACATTCCATGTTCATGGCAGGAAAGTGAGGGAAATCTCTGAGACCAAGACAATATAAAAAAGTTAGAAGACTGGGCTTGGTGGCTCAGCCTATAATCCCAGCACTTTGGGAGGCCAAGGTGAGTGGATTGCCTGAGCCCGCGGGTTTGAGACCAGCCTGGGCAACTTGGCGAGCCCTCATCTCTACAATAAATCAAAAATCAGGCAAGTGCCTGTAGTTCTGTCTACTTAGAAGGCTGAGGCAGAAGGATCGCAGGAGTCTAGCAGGTCGGTGTTGGGGTGGCTGTGAGAGTGCCACTGCACTCCAGCCTGGGTGACAGAGACCCCAACTCAAAAAAAAAAAGTTAGAAACCAGAATATTCAGTATTAATGCCAAAATTTTCAACTTAGATCCCAAGCAAGGTATACATTAGAGTTGGAATATTTAAGTAAAATGGGGTACCCTCAAAGAGTAGCACTTTGACTAGAAATCTAGAAGCAACCCATTTCACAGAAGATGGGAGAAATATTGCCTGTGTCAACTGTGTTTCTCCGAGGAAGGAAAATGAAAAAAAAAAATTTGCAAATTCTTGACAACCCAGTCTCACATGGGTTTGTTTTCTGTGAGTTAAAAAAAAAAAAATCCAAGCCAACATATTAGGTTTAAACAATTCCACGTTGGTAGTCTCTCCAGCTTTCAAAAGCAAAACAGCTGGGTGCAGTGGCTTATACCTGTAATTCCAGGACTTTGGGAGGCAGAGGCAAGAGGATTGCCTGAGCCCAGGTGTTTGAGACCAGCCTGGGCAAACTGGGGAGACCTCGTCTCTACAGTAAATCAAAAAATTAGCTAGGTGTGGTGGTGTGTGCTTATAGTTCCATCTACTTGAATGACTGAGGTGGAAGGAGCGCCTGAGCCCAGCAGGTCTAGGCTGTGGTGGCTGGGCAATCTAGCCTGGGTGACAGAGTGAGATTTAGGCTCAAAAAAAAAAAAAAAAAAAAAAAAAATTTAA
>NW_007253991.1:431480-437544 GCF_000164805.1 Carlito syrichta
TGCTGGGCTCCGGTGATCCTTCCACCTCAGCCTTCCAAGTAGCTGGAACTACAGGCACACGTTACCACACCTGGCTAATTTTTTGATTTGTTGTAGCGACGAGGTCTCATCAAGTTGCCCAGGCGGGTCTCGAACCCGCGGGATCAGGCAATCCACTCACCTCAGCCTCCCAAAGCGCGGGATTACAGGCTGAGCCACCGAGTCCAGCTAGCCAAACACATTTTAACTCTAGGTGTAATGGGTTGAATAGTATCTCCTTAAAATTTGTGTCTATAATTTTTACTCAGAATGTGACCTTATTTGGAAATAGGTTCTTAGCATATGTAATTAATTAAGGATCTCAAGATGAAATCATCTTGGATTTAGAGTGGGTCCTTATGACTGATGTCCTTATCTTTTTAAGAAAGGAAGAAGATACCAGAGGCTCACAGATCTGAAAGAAGGCCATTTGAAGATGCAGGCAGAGATTGGAGACATGCTGGCACAAACCAAAGAATGCCACAGGCCACCAGAAGCTGCAAGAGGCAAGAACATATTCTCCCTGAGAGCCTTCAGAGGAAGCATGGCCCTGCTGGTATTTTGATTTCAGATTTTTTGCCTCTTGAACCATGAGAGAATACATTTCTGTTGTTTGAGCTATCCAGTTTGTGGTAACGTGATATGGCAGCCCTAGGAAACAAATACACTAGGTTTCAAGGAATGTACACATATAAAATTTCAAGGGACTTGATTTCGTAATCCAAAACCATGAAACACATGAGGAAATAAGCCACGCTAAGCAAGAATGAGCATGAATAACAAACTTCAGAGAGCAACCTCCAAGTAGTAGTATAAGGCCTTAGAATGGCTGGTGTAAAATATAAAATTTGTATGCTCAATAGTTCTAAAAATACTAGACAAGGACATTTTTTTTTTTCTGAGTTGAAGTTTCTCTCTGTCGACCAGGGCGGAGTACAGAGTTCACACACACCACTACTGTAGCCTCAACCTGCTGGGCTCAGGTGATCCTTCCGCCTCAACCATCCAAGTTGCTGGAATCACAGGTACATACCACCATGCCTGGGTAGTTTTTTAATTTATTGTAGAGATGAGGTCTCGCCAAGTTGTCCAGGCTGGTCTCGAACCTCTGGGCTCAGGCAATCCTCTCACCACCGCCTCCCAAAGTGTAGACAAGGACTTTAAATAAAAGGGAAAAAATAATTCTAAAAAGTAAGAGAGGCTATAGAAACTATGATGTAGGTGCAAGAGACTATCAAAAGAAACAAGGAGAATTTAAAGAAAATGTGTAACTTTTAAAAATACAGAAGATGTTGTGATTAAAACTAGAAGCAAGTTATGAGTTAAATAGTATATAAAATCAACTGAGGAGAAAACTAGAAAAACTGGAAGGTAGATCTAAAAAAGTTATTGAAAATGTAGCACTAAGATATAAAAATTTTAAATTAAGAGGTTAAAGACAAGGAGGACAGAGTGAGATGATTTAAAGTTTTTTTTTTTAATTTATTTTAACCAGGCATGGTGGCTCGAGCCTGTAATCCCAGCACTTTGGGAGGCCGAGGCGAGAGGATTACCTGAGCCCAGGAGTTCGAGACCAGCCCGGGCAACTTGGCAAGACCTCATCTCTACAATAAATCAAAAAGTTAGCCGGGCGTGGTGGCACATGCCTGTGATTCCAGTTAATTGGAAGGCTGAGGCGGATGGATCGCCTGAGCTCAGCAGGTTGAGGCTGCGGTGGCCGTGAGCGTGCCATTGCACTCCAGCCTGGGTGAAAGATTGAGACTCCGATTCAAAAAAAAAAAAAATTATTTTATTTTATTTTTTTGAGACAGAGTCTCACTCTGTTGCCCAGGCTGGAGTGCAGGAGCATGATCATGGCTCACTGTAGCTTCAAACTCCTGGGCTCAAGTGAGCCTCCTACCTCAGTTTCCTGTGTAGTTAGTACTACAGGTGCAAACCACCATGCCAGGCTAATTTTTATTGTTTTAGAGATGGATGGGGGCGGGTCTCACTCTGTTTCCCAAGCCGGTCTTGAACTTCTAGCCTCAACCTCCCAAAGAGTTGAGATTTATAGGCATATGACACCATGTCCAGCCTTTAAAAAAATTTTTTTAAATAGTTTTTTAGAGACAGGATCTTGCTCTGTCATCCAGGTTGAAGTGCTGTGGCACTATTAAAACTCACTACAACCTCAAACTTCTGGGGTCAAGTAATCCTCCCACCTCCGCTTCCTAAGTAACTGAAACTACAGGTGCATGCCACAATGGCTGGCTAATTATGTTTCAATTTTTTTTGTTGATACCGGGTCTCACTCTGTTGCCTAGGCTGGCCTCAAACTTCTGGGCTCAAGTGATCTTACTTCCTCGGCCTTCCAAAGTGCTGCTGTAGGGTGTGGGGGGTCAATATTAAAAATGAAAATGGCTGAGAATTCTATAGAACTGAAAAGACATAAATTCTTAGATTGAAAAATCATCATAAGTCCCCAATACTGTAGGATAGACTAAGAAATATTTATGCTTAGAAGTATTTCAATAAAATACAGAGCATAAAGAAAAAAAAAACCTACTTACAAGTGAAGCAGAGAAAGTAGATATCATTGTCTCAAAGAATGCCAGATTTCTCACAAGTCATAATGTAAACAGAAGACAGTGGACTGATATCTTCAATGTGTAGGAAAAAAAGACATCTACTAACTAGACTTCTATACTCTGGCAAACTGTTATTCAGTTTAGGAGGTATAAAGGTAACACACATGCCTTAAAGTGTGAAATAGGTTTCAGAATTGGGTAATGGGTTGAAACTGGAAGATATTGAGGCACATAATTTTAAAAGCCTAGATTTCCTTAAACAGACTGTTGGTGCAAATATAGATGTTAAAGATGCTACCAGGCCAGGATCGGTGACTCAGCCTGTAATCCCAGTACTTTGGGAGGCTGAGGCAAGTGGATTGCCTGAACCCGCAGGTTCGAGACCCACCTGGGCAACTTGGCGAGACCTCATCTCTACAATAAATCAAAAATTAGCCAGGTGTGGTAGCGCGTGCCCATAGTTCTGGTTACTTGGAAGACTGAGGCAGAAGGATCTCTGGAGCCCTGCAGGTTGAGGCTGTGGTGGCCAGGAGCGTGCCACTACACTCCAGTCTGGGCAACAGAGTGAGACTCCAACTCAAAAAAAAAAAAAAAAAAGATGCTTATGGCCGGGCATGGTGGCTCATGCCTCTAATCCCAGCAGTTTGGGAGGCCAAGGTGAGAGGATTGCCTGAACCTAGGAGTTCAAGACCAGCCTGGGCAACATGGTGAAACTTTGCCTGTACAAAAAATAAAAAATTTACCAGGTGTGGTGACACAAATCTGTAGTCCTAGCTGCTTGGAAAGCTGAGGCAGAAGGATTGCCGATGTCCAGGAGGTCAAGGCTGTGGTAGCTGTAATCATGCCACTGCATTCCAGCATGGGTAACAGGGTGAGACTCTGATTGGAAAAAAAAAATTCAGGCATGATGGTGCATGCCTGTTGTCCCAGCTACTCAGAAGGCTGAGGTGGGAGGATTACATTAGCCCTGGAGTTCAAGGTTATAGTGTATTAGTCACACCATTGTAGACCAGCCTGGGTGACAGAGAGAGAGCTTGTCTCTTAAAAAAAAAATGTTGCTGCTGAAGGCTTAGAAGGAAATGAGGAGCATGGCAGAGAAAGTAGATATCATCATCTCAGAGAATATTTAAATTGTCATAACAGGATGTTGATAGAATGTAAAGTCATTGCAAAGATTCTTATGAGACAGCAACAAGAATGTCAGAGAAGGAAGAAGGAGAAAAGACGACTGAAGCAAAAGGCTGGAGTGACTCAGGGTAGGGGCCATGAGCTGAGGAATACAGGAAGCCTCCAGAAGCTAGAAAATTCAAGGAGATGGATGCTCTCCTATCAGGGACCCAGCCCTGATAACTGTAACGTATGCTGTATGCCGAGAAAGAAGACACAAGCTGCTGGTGGTTAAAAGTTTATTAAAGTGAAGAAAAGAAAAGGAGGGGGAGTGGCGGCTGGCTCCATAGACAGAAACCAGCAGGCTTTGTTCTAGCAGGCCACTTATAAAATCTCAGTCTTGGCTTATCAGGTGGTCACCTGGCCTTGAAATGCAGATATCGGTATTGCTAAGGCCTGTTCTCATGGCCTTGGAGTGCAGATGTCCACACTAAACCAGTCACATTTGTCTATAAAATGCAGCCTTAGGAAAGCAAACCCTGAAAGTAAGTACCAGGCTGTTATCAGTCTCACATAGCTTTGGGATGTGATCTCAGGAAAGCAGGTATTGGCAGTAAAGCAATTAGTAAAGGATGCAGTTAGAGCACAGTGTTATCTTTTGGGCCATTGCAATTCTGTGCTTTGTTTGTGTTTGCCAGGTTTATATGATGAGTTATTTTAACTACAACCTCCTCTCCCATCCCCCTACAAACCCTATCAATAACACCTTGACTTTGGCCCACTGAAACTAATTTTAGTCTTCAGGTCTCCAGAACTGTAAGAGGATAAATGTGTGTTATTCTAAGCCAACAACTTTGTGGTAGTTTGCTACAGCAGCAATAGGAAATTAATAGAGGGAAAAAATATATCTAAGATACACAAAGTTTAACAAGTGTCTGCTTGTAGACTCTTAGTGAATGAACAATAAGAATACACTTCTGCAAGAAAAGTTGAGCTCAGGAAAGAGGAAGATGCAAGAAGCAGTGGTGAGTAAAGCAAATGGTAAAATATCTTGATAGGCTGGGCTTGGTGGCTCAGCCTGTAATACCAGCACTTTGAGAGGCCGAGGTGAGTGGATTCCCCGAGTCCACATGTTCGAGACCAGCCTGGCCAACTTGACGAGACCTCATCTCTACAATAAATCAAAAATTAGCCGTGTGCGGTAGCTACTTGAAAAGCTGAGGCAGAAGGATTGCCAGAGCCCAGCAGGTTGACGCGGGGGTGACCGTGAATGTGCCACTGCACTCCAGCCTGGGCAACGGAATGAGACTCCAACTCAAAAAAAAAATCTTGTCAAATCTATAAACAATTGCAAAAAATATTTTGAAGGAGGTTTAAAATAAGTTGTAACTGACATCTATAAACAAAAACATGGAAGATGGATAGGAATATTTCAGAAAAAAGTCAAAAATTAAGATCTCTGATTTGTTCAGAAGGAGGATAGAAATATTGGTTATATTTTTCCCAATAAAACATAAAATTAGAGTTCTTTCTGTCTTTTTTTTTTAGTTGGAGTCTCACTCTGTCGCCCAGGCTGGAGAGCAGTGGCATGCTCGCAGCCACTGTAGCCTCAACCTGCTGGGCTCGGGCAATTCTTCCACCTCAACCTTCCAAGTAGTTGGAACTACAAGCATGTGCTACCATGCCCAGCTTATTTTTTGATTTATTGTAGAGACAAGGTCTTACCAAGTTGCCCAGGCTGGTCTTGAACCCCTTGTGGGCTCAGGCAATTCTCTTGCCTTGGCCTCCCAAAGTGCTGGGATTACAGACAGAGCCACTGCGCAGGGCCTCTGTCTTTTTTATAAGCAGAATCTAAGACTAATGCTAAATGGGAATGTTAAAAATTTAATATTAAAGATATTAAAAAATTTAAAATTATACACAGTTTCTAGTGTAACATTTCTTTAAACTTTTCTGTGCACTTGAAAAATTTCACAACAAAATATTGGGAGGCAGAACCCATGGTGACATATCTACCAAAATAGCTAAAATGAAAAAGACTGATATCATCAGCATTGGTGAGCATTGGTGAGACTGTGAAGCAACCAAACTCATACATTGCCGGTGAGAGCGTAAATTGAAAACTCTTGGGCAGAATCTATTAAGACAAAATATGTGCATACTCTATGATCAGAAATTCAATTCTTAGGTATAATGTATATATTTAATAGAAATCACACTTAAGTGCATCAAAAGATCTACAAAAGAAAGTTCATAACAGTTTTATAACAGTTTAAAACTGGAAATCAGCCGGGCTCGGTGGCTCAGCCTGTAATCCTGCGCCTTTGGGAGGCTGAGGTGAGTGGATTGCCTGAGCCCGCAGGTTCGAGACC
>NW_007253991.1:437733-466705 GCF_000164805.1 Carlito syrichta
TTGGAAGGCTGAGGCGGAAGGATCGCCAGATCCCAGCGGGTCGAGGCTGCGGTGGCCGGGAGCGGCCACTGCACTCCAGTCTGGGCGACAGAGTGAAACTCCAACTCAAAAAAATAAAAATAAAAAAATAAAATAAAATAAAATAAAACTGGAAATCACTCAAATGCTCAACAAAAGTGGAATAAATACATAGTGGTATAATCATGTGATAAAATATTACATGTCAATGAGTTTAAATAAGCTTTGGATACATGCAACTGTGAGTGAATCTCATTAACCTGATATTGAGGGAAATAAGCCAGACATAAAAGAGTACAGACTGTCTTATTTTATTTGTGTAAAGTTCAAAATCAAGGCAAACTAATCTTTGGTATTGGAAGTCTGGTTATTGGTTTTCTCTGGGAAGGTGAGAGAGGTTGTGATCGTAAAGGGGACTGAGGGGGTTGCTGGAGGGTGTGTCATACTATTTCTTGATCTGGGTGTGGGTATGTTCACTTTGTGATGCTTTACCAAGCTGTATACTTGATATACTTTTCTAAATCTAAAGATTTTTATTTTAAATATTTCAAGATAATTTCTGAGTCAGTTAACCCATGATAATTTCAAAAAAGACGCTACATCACTAAGATGGGATTAAAGATCTTCTAGTTATCTGGGAGAAACTGAGGCTAGAGGACACTTACATCTGCTTTACTGCTGGAGCCCTGGGAGGTGGTGAACTCAAAGGGGTTCCCTGGGATATATAGAACAAGAAAAATAAGGTGGAGTGGGTAGCTGAGATCTTCAGAGGAGAGAAACCCTGGGGAGGCCTCCCGTGGCCCTGGAGTGGGTCACAGCTAGGCCAAAGTTTCTAGGCCCAGGGGGAGGATATTGAGTTTGCTGAGCAATAGGGTCCTTTCAGGCTCATCCCTAGTAGTCACAGTGTCTAGGGCAGGAACACAAATAGAGGCCCACCTACCATATGTTTAAATATTTAGAAGTTATAAGTCTAACCACTATCAATCAAATAACATATGTTTTATGTTCCTGCTTGACAAACATGCGTTTGTAATGATCCTGAAGGCCAGAATGAACTTTGAGAGTTCCACATTTTTTTTTAAAAGCAGGATTTCTTGAGAGGACAGAAAAACTCCCACAGTGGGAGGGGACCTGAAGGGGTTGCCCAGAATTCCACACTTGTACATAATGGTAGTGGGGAGTCAATACTCAATCCCCAGTCCCCAGTCTGTGGCCCATCCCCCTTTCCCTCTAACCCTAGCACATATATGGACACCCCTGCCCATGTGTCCAAGCTTCATCCATGTCCTTGTAAACAGCTTCTCAACACGAGAGGCACAGTTTGCTCTTGGGAGGACTACTTGGTGAAAAGGCCTACACCAACTCTGAAAATAGGCTCAGGGTATTGTTTTTTTTGGTTTTGTTTTGTTTTTTGAGTAGGAGTCTCACTCTGTAGCCCAGGCAGTGGCACGCTCACAGCTACCACAGCCTTGACCTGTGGGCTCAGGTGATCCTTCTGCCTCAGTCTTCCAAGTAGCTAGAACTACAGGCATGCACCACCACACCCAGCTAAGTTTTTGATTAATTGTGGAAATGAGGTCTCACCAAGTTGCCCAGACTGGTCTCGAACCCGTGGACTCAGGCAATCCTCTTACCTTGGCCTCCCAAAGTGCTGGGATTATAGGTGTGAGTCACTGCTCCTGGCCTAGGCTCAGTATTACTTACAGGGAATAACGAAATCTTGGCTATCCATAATGTGTTCTCAAAGGGGTACAGGCTGGGGTTCTAGATGGGCACTGCCAGTGGAGGCCCAGAGTGGGGGACCTATAAAACGTGAGGCCCAGTAGGGGCCCCTAACTGGGTGTAAGGATAGTATGGGTCCTTGTGACAATGAGGGAATGTCTCAACAGAAATTGGAACGGACTGTAGAGCTATGATATAGGACTTTGGATGTCTCAGCAGACACTAATATGGAGAGGTGATCGGGCCTGAAGACCGCACAGGAGTGGACATTCGTGCACATGTCTGTGTAAGAGAGGACTCCAAGGATCAGATGTCCTCTCAGGCTACCCCACTCTATTCAGTGCTATGAGTCCTTGAAAACTTCCCAGAAATGGAGCTGGGAGTGGTGACTCATGCCTATAATCCCAGCACTTTTGGGAGGCAGAAGTGAGAGGATTGCCTGAGGCCGTGGGTTCAAGACTAGCCTGGGCAACTTGGTGAGACCTCATCTCTACAATAAATTTAAAAATTAGCTAAGCGTGATGGCACATGCCTGTGGCTCCAGCTACTTGAAAGGCCGAGGCGGAAGGATCACTGAGCCCAGCAGGTTAAGGTTGCGGTGGCCATGAGTGTGCCACTGCATTCTGCCTGGACGACAGGGTGAGACTCTGAAAATATAAACACAGAAACTTCCCTGAAATGAAGTGACACCTTGGGGAAGAACTAAAGAGGAAGAAGAAGAGAAGCTTCCTCTGAAGTGATTGAGTTTACCATGAATTTATTGGCAAACTGCAGCTAGAGAGGGAAATTCACTTCAGAGATAAAAAATCAAATTTACTTTTTGATTGTGTGCAATTGTGTGCACTGGAAATTCATACTCAGTACACATTTTAGTGGTGCTGCTTAGGCACACTTTGGTTTTAAGAGTCATCTACCTTTTTGAACACCCTGATTCATGGTTCATGTCCTTCTCATCTCAGAAACAGGGGAAGTTCAGCAGTCTTGTTGACTAGAATGTGGTGGTCAGCTGTGAGAGACTATGGAGAAAGAGAGAGGAGGGGAGACCATGATTATGTAAATTACAAACCACCCAAGGGCTATTTTAACTAGCAGTTCACTTGGTGAGCTCAGAACATGATTTTGCTATCAAAATGTATGAACTCTATCAAAAATTTCCAGGACATACACCCGGGATTTTTTTTGAAAGTGGATAATATGAAACAAAACAATGCCAAAGGAAGCGTTATGTTGCTATGTGCTAGTATTGCACTAGTCAGTTACAATAATTAAAATAGGATGTAACTGGCACATTGAAGCAGCTTGATGAAACAGAGCATAAAACCCAGGAAAATATTCTGGCCAATATTATCTGTGCTGTGCAATAAGGAATGCTGTTCAAGTCAGTGTGGAAGGATAGCTTTGGGGCAAAAACATACCACAATATATTCAGAATGGAATAAAAAGTAAATGTAAACAATAAGCCATAAAAAAAATTGAAATAAAATAGAAGTAAATAACTTTAGGATTTTAGTTTGAGATAGCTTTTGTGAAAATAGCAACAGTCAATGTTGTTTATAATAACAAACAAATTGGATATAACTGAATTCTCTAATAACTATAACTAGATAAACATATTATGGTACATCAATTCTATAAATTCCTGACATGGGAAGATTTTTAAAGTGACAACGTTAATTTAGAAATAAGCAATCCAGCCGGGCTCGGTGGCTCAGTCTGTAATCCCGCGCCTTGGGAGGTTGAGGTGAGTGGATTGCCTGAGCCCACGGGTTTGAGACCCACCTGGACAACTTGGCGAGACCTCATCTCTACAATAAATCAAAAAATTAGCCGGGTGTGGTAGTGCGCGCCCGTAGTTCCAGCTACTTGGAAGGCTGAGGCAGAAGGATCGCTGGAGCCCAGCCAGTCAAGGCTGCAGTGGCCGGGAGCGTCCACTGCACTCCAGTCTGGGTGACAGAGTGAGGCTCCAACTCAAAAATAAAAAATAAAAATAAAAATAAGCAATCAAATAATATGTCCAGTTTAGTCTTACAATATGGAAAAAAAGCATAGATGCTTAGAAAAAAGTTTAGAATGTTAGTTAACATTGTGGTTTTCTCTGAATGGTGAATTTATTTTACCTTTTGTGTTCTTCTGTGTTTTTAAGATTTTCTTACGGAATCGCCTCAGAAAACTCAAAATATCCATAGGTGACTTCTCTTACTAAGCAATGGTTACTACTTTAAAAATGTAATGGATGCATTTTATGCATAAAAGCCAAAAAAAGCAGAAATGACCCAAATATCCTTCAATTGGTGAATGGATAAACAAAATATGGTACATCCATACAGTGGAATACTATTCATAAATAAACAGGAATGATACATATTACAGCATGAATGAACCTCAAAAATGAGCCAGACACAACATTCCATACATTGTATGATTGTATTTATGTGAACTATCCAGAGAAGGCAAATCTATAGAGACAGAAAATAGATTACTAGCCTGCAGCTAGAGATGGGAATAAGGGTTAATGTAGTTGGGCAAGAGATTTTATTGGGGTGTTGGAAATGCTCGGAAACTGGATTATACTGATGATTGCACAACTCAATACTAAGATTCACTGGATCTTAAGAACACTTAAAATTGAGTGAATATTACGAAATGTAAATCATACCTCAATAAAGTCGTTTTTAAAAACCTTAATGGAGAATTTGGTGAAAGTTCAGAGACTAAAAGGCTTAGAGGTTTTGTTTTTTCTGTTTACTAAAAGGAAGAAGAGGAAAGACTGATTGAGATTTTACAACTTCAGAAGTAGAGATTCCAGCTTTAAATACTGTAGTGTCTGTTTTGGAGGGTGGGTCCCTTGTAGTACAACCTTTCCTTGCTAGGTTAGTGTTCTAGGAATCCATCAGCCTCAGTGTACCAGCTAGCATTGTTGTGAGAGGCCGTGTTCAGCTTCAGTGAATTTTTTCTTTTGAGATTCTTTTAACGTTTGCCCTTTTTATGATGAGTGATTTACCAGCTCATTTCCCCACACCACTCTGAGTGTTCAGCAGTTTTTGACCAAAAACAGCAATGACCCCTGTGCCCCACCCTTCCTATGCACCAGATCTTGCCCTGAGGACTACTCCGACTCCATGAAAAAAATCTTCCAAGAGAAACTTTTTGCTGACGTGTGGAAGAGGTGAAACAAAAAACAGCAGAAGCATTAAAAGGCATCGAAATTGACAAGTTCAAAAAGTATCTTGTGCAGTGGAAAAAGCATCTCAACAGGTATATTGCATCAAATCAAATGGAGAGTAATTTGAAGATGACTGAAGGTTTTAAATTTTATTTCAAAAAATGATACTGAAGAAGTTTAAACATGTAAGAATATATACACAATTTTTTATAACATCCTGTTTTTCTGGGTCCCCCCTTGTATTTAGAGGGATATACCACCGCATTCTTAATGCCGGGGAGAAACCCTATCTAGATTTAGACACAGATCAGCGATCCTGTTGCTCTGATCGACTGGGTTCCTGGAGCAGAGAAACCACAGCTTGGCCTTGAGTATTAATGTTTCCACCAACTGACTGGGTCACCCTCCTGAATCACTGTGTTTCTCTAGGTTTCAGTGTCATCTGCTAAAAAAAAAAGCGGGTTGTTCTAAATGATTTTTATAGTTTTGTCCAGCTGTAGAATGATTTTCCTTGGCATTCACCACTCTTGACGATTTGCTCCAGACCCCTTTCCCATCCTCTTGCTTGTTGCTTCAGTTCCTGTCTCCAGATAAGGTGACTGCATTCCACCCCATTTATCCATACTTTTTCTCCCCAGGGCCTTTGTTCAGGCCCCAGACCTTCTTATCAGAAATGAGACTTTTCTAATTTTCCCACCTCCAATTATTTCTCTATCTCTGGATCTCTCTGATATTAATTTGTACACTCTGGTTTGTTTGTTTGTTTTTTAACTGCTCTTCCATTTATCGATCACTACATTATAAACCTCCCAAAAACCTACTGACTTAAACAACAGCCATTTTATTATGCTCATAATTTTGTGAAGTGGGAATTAGGTCAGGCATGGTGGTGATGGCGTGTCTGTCTGTGATAACTGGGCCCTCTGCTGGGTTGGTGCTAATGACTGAGGTGGCTGGGATGGGGACATGAGCCTGAAGCCTGGTTTCTGGCTGTCGGCTAGATTCCTTTGTTCTTCTCCATGTAGCATCTCCCCCCATCCCAGTGTTGACCTGCTGGGCTCAGGCGATCCTTCTGCCTCAGCCTTCCAAGTAGCCAGAACTATAGGCACATGCTACCATACCCGGCTAATTTTCTGATAGAGAAGAGGTCTCATCCAAGTGGCCCAGGCCGGTCTCGAACCCCTGAGCTCAGGCAGTCCTCTTGCCTTGGCCTCCCAAAGTGCTGGGATTATAGGTTTGAGCCACTGTGCCTGGCCTCTCTCTTTCTTGAGTTGGGGCCTCTCTCCAAGGACAGAAACACATGGTTTATAGACAACAGGCAGAAGTCAGGATTAGCTCAGGGGTCCCAGTCCTGCCAGCCCTTTACTAGCCATGGGACTTGGGGCAATCATTTAACTTTCCTGTGTCCATATTGCCTCATCTACACATGAGTGGTGATGGCGTTGATATAACAGCACTTTCCTCATAGAACTGATATGGGGATGAAATAATGATATTGTTTGCAAATCACTTAAAAAAAAAAAAAGCTACAAGTCTTTTTTGTTTTTTAAACAAGCAACCAGCTATTATTGTTGTTGAATTAATTTATACCACCAGGTTATCATGCTTTGGGGGCAGTGTTGCCCAGAGGAAATGGAAGAATGCAAGCACTGTTTCTTCCTTTTTCCTTTTTCTTTTTCTCTTTCTCTATTTCTTTTGCCCAGGTTGGAGTGCAGTGGGTTACTCATAGCTCACCACAGCTTCGACCTCCTGGGCTCAAGCAATCCTCCCGCTTCAGCCTCCCAAGCAGTTGGGACTACAGGTGTGAGCTACTGCTCCTCACATTCTCTGAAATGAAAAAATATGTATTTAATAAACTTTGATGATGAAGGCAACTGGCTCTATGGTGCTCACTCAGGCACTTTCCTGTTGGCTAGAGACATCTGAAGTCAGGAAGACCTAGGTTAAATTCTTTTGTTTCAGCAAGTCTTCTATAAAGAGAGAATATACTTAATTGGCTATGAATTACAATAAAAAAATCACAACCGAAAGCCTATGAAATACTGAAACGACCGGAAAAACACATGTAAGGAAACAAACCTATTTTAAAAATTCATCAAAAAATTGATGTGAAACAAAGAAAATATCAATGTAGGAAAAAAGGCATAAGTAAAGGGAAGTATGAATGAACATTCACTGAGATGCAAAAACCAGAGTGGAGAATGGAGCAAAAAGCAAAAGGAAAGACTGGAAAAAGGACCCAAAGCTGTGTTTTGATTATATACAACTGACAATAGCATAAATACTAGCTGCATTTTAAACATTAGGGTATCTTGTTGAAAAGATTTTTTTCTTATTTGCCAAAAAAAAAAAAAAAAGCAACTAGTGTGAACTCTTCTGTGAAAACAATATAAAGCAAGTCTATTATACTATTTTAACTTTACAGAGAAGTGCCTGTAATGAGTTTACAATACATATAATCAACAGAAATAGTTTCAAATTGCAGAAGGACCAAGTTTTCTCCTTTGAGCTTATAGTTTTGTTGATTTTCTTTTCCCCACAAGATTGACTTTCTTTGGGGTGGCTGCAATAGTCAAAAGGCATTCAAGAAGACAGAGAGCTCTGGCAGTGGATTTGTAAAGTCATGCATCACTAACAGTGGGGACACGGTCTGATTACACATTGGGTGATTCCATCGTTGTGTGAACATCATGGAATGTACTTAGACAATCCTAGAAGATACAGCCTCCTGCACACCTAGGCTAGATGGAATCACCTTTTGCTCATAAGCAACAAACCTGTACAGCATGATACTGTCCTGAATACTGTAGGCAATTGTAACACAATGGTAAGTATTTGTGTATCTAAATATACCTAAACACAGAAAAGATACAGTAAAAATACAGTATTGTAACCTTATGGGACAATTGTCATATGTGCAGTCCATTGTTGACAGAAAAGTCTTTCTGTGGTCCATGACTGTACAGGTAAACTCACAGCTTTAAGACCCCCTGTTAGGCCAGGTGCAGTGGCTTGTGCTTGTAATCCCAAGCACTTTGGGGGGCAGAGGTGAGAGAATTGCCTGAGCCCAGAGATTTGAGACCGGCCTGGACAACTTGGCGAGACCTCGTCTCTACAATAAACCAAGAAATTAGCTGGGTGTGGTGGTATGTGCCTGTAGTTCTGGCTACTTGGAAGGCTGAGGTGGAAGGATTGCCTGAGCCCAATAGGTTGAGGTTGCAGTGGTCATGAGTGTGCCACTACACTTCAGCCTGGGTGACAGAGTAAGACTCTGATTCAAAACAACAACAACAAAAGTCCCTTGTTGAAGAAAGTCCAGGAAATGATACTTCAGATAAATCAAGAAGAAGGCTATAAAGTTACTTCGGGAAATTTATTTTTATTTTTTTAGAGACAGGATCTTAGTCTGTTATCTGGGCTGGAGTACAATGGTGCAATCATAGCCCACTGTAACCTTGAACTCCTGGGCTCAAGTGATCCTCCTGCCTCAGCCTCCCAGTAGTTGAGAATATAGGCATGAGTCACCACACTAAGCTGGAAATTTTATTTATTTATAGATTAGAAAATATAGTTTATTTAGAAAGTAAATTAGAGAGAGAGAGAGGATTCACCTCCCCAAGGTAGGGAAGGGAGCCAAAGCTTAGGAAAACATGACAGCCATAGCTCAGAGAACACATGGCCAGACCATCGCTTAGCAAGGTACTGGCTGGAGTTTTAATATTGAGAGGAAGGTCAGCATTCCAGTCTATTTGGAAGGACAGATCTGTAGCACAGATGGTGTCTTAGACTGAGACTCCCGGAAACAGACTCTGAGGAAAGGTGAGTACAGATAGTTTAAGGTTAATGCTCTTGGAGATACACCTAGAAGAAGAGGGAAGTGGGACTGGACATTTCAGTTGCGACCAAGACCTCTGCCATTTCTACAGGGAGTTCTGGACCTGAGATTACTTCTTCTTCTCCTTCTCCTTCCTCCTTCCTCTTCCTCCTTTCTCCTCCTCTCTCCTCTTCCTCCTTCTCTCTCCTCCTCCTTCTTCTTCTTCTTCAGCATTTAATAGCCTTTGCAGAGTTGTATCATATTAAATAATTAATTTTAAAAGAGCACTATTAGCCTACTGGAGGGGGGTAACTTTGAACAAGGCAGTTCTCTTCAGCTAAGGGCAATGTCCTATGAAAAACACAAGTGTGAGTCAGCAGCAGCCTACTTCTCAGCATCCAGTCTTCTGATTGTGGTCTAGGCATACACAGATTCTCCTTTTTACTGAGATACCACATAAAGTGCGCAAATCTTAATATATGGTTCTATGGGTTTTACATATGCATAAACCCATGTAATCTCCATCCAAGTCAACATTTAAATCAAATTTTTAGCATCCAGCAGACTATCTATGTCCCCTCCTAGTCAATAACCATTCCCACAAAGGTAGCCACTATTGTCACATCTATGACCACCCATACACTCATTTTTCCTGCTTTTGCATTTCATATACATGGAAACATCTACCATGCATTCTTCCAGGTCTTGCTTTTTTGACTTAACATGCTTAACATGATTAATGTTGTTACGTATGGCAGTAATTCACTCTTACTGCTGTGTAGCAATATTGAGTGAATACGCCACAATTTGCCCATTCTACTCTTGATGAGCATTTGAATTATATCGTTTTGACTGTGATGAATAATGCATCATGAACACTCTTGTACATGTCTCTTGATGGGCCATTACCTCAATTCTGTTATATATCAAAAAGAAAAATTTCAGAGTGTTAGGGCATACATATGTTTAGTTTTAGTAGATATTGCCAAATAATTTTTCAAGGTACTTATTCCAATTTACAATCCTACCACAATCTTTGAAGCCAAAAGGAGTGTATTTAAATAATTTCTACCTAAGGGACTAAAAACATGTTCACTTGAAATCAAGGAAAATATTAGTTAGGTTAAGGATAACTCGACTATAAGAAGTTTTTAAAAATTAAGATTAAAAATTGAAGCAGTTATCCTCCATGGATATTGTAAATACTTTCTCCAGTAGTTTTGCAGGAGTGTAAAGAATGTTAAGCAGTTCCTCAAGAGGTGGGCCAAGGTCAGGTTCCCTAGAAGCAGACCCTGAGGGATTTTGATGCATGTGATCTATTGAGGGAAGGTTCTCTGGAGAAACCTATTATAGAAGAAATGAAAGCGGATGAGGAAAAGGAGAGAAAGCCAAGGAAAGAGGCGGGTTTGGGGGAAAATCTAGCCTTGGCTTGTTCTAGAAACTCTGGAGCATAAACCACACCACAGAGTCACCTTCCCACTGAGGTGATCACTCTTTGTGGTTGTGGGACTGGGAGAGGAGGATGGTGGTGGTAGTGGTGGTAATTACTTCCTAGAGTCTTCCATCAATCCAGAGTGGTTCTCAACCATGGGCAATTTTATCCTGTAGGGGACATTTGGCAAAGTCTGGAGACAGTTATGATTGTTACACTAGGAAGACTGGTACTGGTATTGCAAGATTAGAGGACAGGGGTTCTGCTAAACACCCTGCAATGCACAAGACAGTCTCTCTTTTTTTTGGTTACTTTTGAGTCGGAGTCTCACTCTGTCGCCCAGGCTGGAGAGCAGTGGCACACTCATGGCCACCGCAGCCTCGACCTGCTGGGCTTAACTGATCCCTCTGCCTTAGCCTTCCTAGTCAATAACCATTCCCATGATGGTAATCACTATTCTCACATCTATGAGCACCCATACACTCATTTTACTTGCTTTTGAATTGGCAGTAATTCACTCTTCCCGGTAGCTTGAACTACAGGCGTGCGCCGCCACGACCAGCTAATTTTTTGATTTATTGTAGCGATGAGGTCTTGCCATGTTGCTCAGGCTGGTCTTGAACCCTTGAGCTCAGGCAGTCCTCTCGCTTTGGCCTCCCAAAGTGCTGGGATTACAGACATGAGCCACTGCACCCAACCCAAGACTGCCTCTTACAACAAATAATTAGCCAGCTCATGATATTGAGAAGGAGAAACCCTGGCTAGGGCTACTCTGTGGAGAAGTGATCAGTGGCAAGCCATTAAAGACTTTCACAGCTAGTGACAGGCTCCAAGTTCCATAAAAGGCACCTGGGCAGGGTATCAAAACAGTGCCCTTTGCAGGTGTCTTTTAAAAATATGATGTTAAACAACGAAGGAAACTTGAAATGCTGTTCAGTTAGCATTCATATGTGATCTGGCATTTCATTTAATGGAAAGGAACTAGCGTCCTGTAATATGTGTTGCTAAGCCCTTAGGTACATTGCTCAGAAATGTTATAAAAAATCACTTTGATGTCAGTTGTAGCTACTTTGGATCTTCTTCAGAGCTTTATTGATCTTGTGTAAAATTGGAATTGGACTAAATCCTACCTGAAATATCTATTACCGTGCTACATAACTGCTAACAATGTGCTCCTTAACAAGTTTAGTTCTAACAACTGTAACTTAAATGGACTAAAGGATTAAGGCAAAAACCAAAAATTGTTGCACTTAAATCTAAAGGGGATTGAAAACCACTGAAAATATTACCAGTGTCAGACTCATGGTCTGCCTAGTCTATAACCTGTTTGGACCATCCCTTAAACTTCTTTTATAGTCCTGTATAAATCTGTCAGTTATTCATGAATTTATCCAAGCCCTCTTAGAAGCAGTTTACGGGGGCACCTAAAAAACCCCAGAATTACCTTTTGTAGTGCAGGCTTCCTCTACTAGGTAAGCATTTTGGGTTCCATCGGCATCAGTGTACCAACTAGTGTTGTTGTGACAGGCTGCCTTCAGGTTCAGTGAATTTTTTTTGAAGATTCTTTTAATGATTTTTTTTTGTGCCCATTTCATGATGAGTAATTTACGAGCATGCCCCACCCTCCATATTTACCCAGTCTCACCCTGAGTGACTTTTGTTTCCCCAGATGAAAAAAGTCCTCAAAGGGAAATGTTTTGCTGATGTGGAAGAGGAGAAACAAAAAACTGCAGAAGCGCTAAAGGCATCAAAATTGATGAGTCTAAAAACAGTTTTGAGTAGTGGAAAAAGGCATCTTCATAGGTGTATTGCATCAAATGTAGAATACTTTGAAGGTGACTGAAGTCGAAACATGTAAGAATAAATACACAATTTTTAATAAATAAATCCAAGGTTTTTGGTCCCCCCCTTCATATAGTTTGGAATTGCAAAACTTGGGATATCTAGTCCCTTTGCATTTACTACTGTTGTACAAAAGGATATATTTTTTTCAAACTTCAAAATGTGTTATCTGGTTCATATTCTTTTTTTTCTTCTTCTTCTTTAAAAGAAGAAGATACCCTTTTGGGGTATTTTTAATCATTTTCGTTAAAATAATATTGCCTTTTATATTTGCCTATATATAATTTTACTAAAGAGCTTCTTTCTTTCTTTTTTTTAAACTAGTTCTTATTCTAATTTTTGTATTTTTATACTGGTTTTGTGATCTATGCTTATAATCCCAGTATCAGTTTCACTTTTTTCCTCTTTCAAAATGAATCATTACACATTCAGTTCTGTTTTTAGAATCACAACACTAATACTAATAACTAAGAAGGGTACAATTATAGATAAACATATTTATGCCAGGCACAGTGGCTCATGCCTGTAATCCCAACATTTTGGCAGGTGGAAGTGAGAGGATTGCCTGAGTCCAGGGGTTCAAGACCAGCCTGGGCAACTGGTGAGACCTGGTCTCTACAATACATCAAAATATTAGCTGGGCATGGTGGTGCCCATCTATAGTTCCAGCTACTTGGAAGACTGAGGCAGAAGGATTGCCTGAGCCCAACAGGTTGAGGTTACGATGGCCATGAGCATGCCACTACACTCCAGCCTGGGCAACAGAGTGAGACTCCAATTCAAATAAACAAAAAAACCCACAACAAACCCCCCCCCCCCATATTTTTGGGATTTTTTTGCTTTTATAAATTTTTTATTTTAAAGAAGTGGGGTACAATTCAGGGTTAGGTATACAAATGTTCATTATGCAGGTACCCTTGTTGATGAGGTGTGCCGCCCCCCTCCTCTGGCAGATTTCCACTTCTGCCAATCTCGCCTCCTCCCACCCCTCCCAGCAGTTTCCTGCTACTGCCAATCCTTTTCTTATAGTCTTATGATAATTGTTCAAGGTCCACTTATGAGTGAGTACATGTGACACTCAGTTCTTTGTTTCTGTAATAGATCACTCAGTATTATAGACCCTAAGTCCATCTAAGTTGCTGGAAAGTTCATAATTTTGTCCTTCTTTATGGCTGAGTAATAATCAATCATGTATATGTACCACATTATTTTTTATCCAGTCCTCTTTCGATGGGCAGCATGGTTGGTTCCATGCTTTTGCTACTGTGAACAATGCTGCAATAAACTTATGTGTTTCACAGAGTTATTTGAGTTCCTCTGGGTATATTCCCAATAGGGGGATTGTGGGGTCATATGGAAGGTCGATTTTTAGGAATTGCCACACTGTTTTCCACAGAGGCTGTATATTAGTTTACACTCCCATCAACAGTGTAGAAGTGTTCCCTTTTCACTGCATCCTCTCCAGCATCTGTTGTTTTTAGAGTTATTGATGATGGCCATCCTGACTGAAGTTAGGTAGTATCTCAGTGTAGGTATAATTTGTATTTATTTGATGACTAGTGAGGCTGAGCATTTTTTCATGTATCTGTTGGCTGCTCATATGTCTTCTCTTGAGAAGTGCCTATTCATATCTTTTGCCCACTTTGTAATGGGGCTGTTTTTTTTTCTTTTCAGCATGTTTGAGTTCCTTATAGATTCTAGATATTAGGCCTTTGTCATCCATACAGCTGGCAAATATTTTTTCCCTATCTGTGGGCTATCTCCCTGCTTTCTTGATAGTTTCTTTGGCTTTGTAGAAGCTTGTCAGTTTGATGAGGTCCCACGTGTCTATCTTATCTCTTATGGCATGGGCACTTGGGGTTTTGATTAGGAATGGGTTGCCACTTCCAATTTCCATAAGGGTGTCTCCTGCATTTTCTAAGGTTCTTATAGTTTGAGGTTTTCTGTTTAGATCTGTAATCCATTTAGAGTTGATTTTTTGGTGATAGATAAGGGTCCTGTTTTAATCTTTTGCATATGGTCAGCCGGTTTCCCCAGCACTACTTACCAAATAGGTTCTCCTCTCACCAGTGGTTGGTGGTGAAGGCTTTGTCGAAGATGAGTTGGTTGAGAATTTGAGGTTTTGCTTCTGGAATCTCTATTCTGTTCCATTGTTCTATATGCCTGTTCTTGTACCAATACCAGGTTAAAGCCCATATTTTTGACAAAAAGATGTAGTCAAATGGGAATATTGTAATGCTATATTAAGTGAAGAAAGTAAAATATAGAGTCATCATTTTTGTTTAAAAATCTGTTCCTACACTTTTATGAATAGAAGTCTGAAAGATGTATACCAAAATTATACCTGTGGGTAAGGTGCAGTTTGCAAGTTATGTGTAAGATTGCACCACCTCCAGAAAATGGTTTGGAGAATAAATTAGAGCTATAAATAACTTATTCAAGAAGCTATTTTCCAGCATAGGTTAAGACTGTCCTTTGAGATAACATTGTCTTAATTGCCTATATGCATGCCACCTTCTGGAAACAAGGAGTATTTCACTAAAAGGCTTTTCTAACAATAGAATTTGGTAATAAAGCTGAAACTGGAATTGTTTATAAAAACCATTTTACTTTTTAATTTTTAAAATTAGAGTCTCACTCTGTTGCTGAGGCTGGAGTGCAGTGGCACACTCATGGCCACCACAGCCTCAACCTGCTGGGCTCAGGTGATCCTTCCACCTCAGCCTCTCAAGTAGCTGGATCTACAGGTGTGTGCCACCATGCCTGGCTAATTTTTTGATTTATTGTAGAGACGAGGTCTTACCAAATTCACCAGGCTAGTCTCGAAACCCTGGACTCAGGCAATCCTTTCACCTCGGCTTCCCAAAGTGCTGGGATTACAGGCTTGAGCCACCGCACCTGGCCTTAATTTTTTTTTTTTAATTTTTTGAGTCAGAGTCTCACTCTGTCACTCAGGCTGGAATGCAGTGGCACGCTCATGGCCACTGCAGCCTCGCCCTATAGGCTCAGGTGATTCTTCCACCTCAGCCTTCCAAGTAGCTGGAACTACAGGTGTGTGCCACTGTGCCTCGCTAATTTTTTGATTCATTATAAGAGACAAAGTCTCACCAAGTTGCCCAGGCTGGTCTCGAACCCCTGGAATCGGGCAATCCTCTCAACTCTGCCTTCCCAAGTTCTGGGATTACAGACATGAGCTACCACATCTGGCCTAAAAACCATTTTTTTTTTTTTGAGTTGGAGTCTCACTCTGTCACCCAAGCTGGAGTGCAGTGGCACGCTGCCGGCCACTGCAGCCTCAACCTACTGGGCTCCAGCGATCCTTCCACTCAGCCTTCCAAGTAGCCAGAACTACAGGCGCACACTACCACGCCCAGCTAGTTTTTTTGATTTATTGTAGAGACAAGGCCTCGCCAAGTTGCCCAGGTGGGTCGCGAACCCACGGGCTCAGGCAGTCCACTCACCTCGGCCTCCCAAAGTGCTGGGATTACAGGTTGAGCCACCGAGTCCGGTCAAAAAACCATTTTTAATTTATCATTTATCATTTAATTTTGAACATTATGGACCATAATCAGGTTTGTTAGACCAGAAGAGGGACCAATTTAATGCAATCGCAGATGATGGGTTACATACTTGTTCTAAATAAGTTGTTCACGAAAATAATCTATTTTTAAAATAGTAAAAGGTCATCCAAAAGTAAGCCTTAGTATAATGGAAAAATTAAAATTCTGTAACATTTGAATGTGCAAAAAATGATGAAAAATTTCATTACTATTTTTTCCTCTGTAAACTAGAGCTAATGTGAAATGTTAAAAGGTCTTCATTCTCAAACAGTGTCTGTATTCAATAATAGGAGCTCAATTTGAACTATTAATCAATATAGCTATGTCTCAAAAATGAACCCAGGGAGAAAAAATACGTTGCTAATTACATTTATAGTGTGATAATGCACCCACATTAAATGGGTCTAAACATAAAGTAACAGGGTACATAGAAATAGTTGTAGAAATATAAAAGGGTCTGCAGTGATAGCTAGAAACATCCCTTTGGGGAAACAGGAAAGAGATTCAAAGTTGCATGGCAGTCAAAGGGAATTACACAATTTTTAAAAAGAGAATAAATTTGTAACTTGCATAATTTATCACTAATTAGAAATGCAAAAATAAATAGAATGATTGCTTGCAAAAACAAAAACAAAAACTCCAAAACAATACAACCTTGTTATATAGTTGCAACTATAAGTATTTTGTGATAGAGCAGATGCAATATATATTTCTTATAAATAACAGCAGCACTGAACAATATAGTTTTTTTTTCTGTGTTGGAATTGTGTGTATGTGTGTGTGTGTTGCCAAACATATAATAAAGTATCCAGAAAATACACAGCTCTAGTTTGTAAAGTGCTTTCAATTAGAGATTCCTCATGGATAGCATAGCTTGTTTCTGTTAATTCTCTTCATTAATAATTTAAAAATATTAATGCTTGTGACCTACAGGAATGAGGTCCCATGGTAGATGTAAAGATTCTTTCTAGATAGCTAATTTGGAATAATTTAGTCAAAGGCCTATCTCAAGGGACCTTTTGAGGACTTTACTAATTCCAGCTTGGCATCAATTCATTGTCAATATTGAGTGCCTATTATTTGTAAGGCTCAGTCTGGTCTAAAGCAGGCAGGCTTGGCCTCAATGTGAAACAAAGGGAGTAAACAAAACAAAAGTCAACTCTGTAGTCTAGAGCCTGGGCCTAGGAATCAGTTTTAATTCCTATTGCACCACTTATTAGCTATGCAATCTTGTGCAAGCCAAGGGAATATATAATGGCTACTTCATAGAACTGTCAGGAGGGGAAAATAGTTATAAAGGGTTTGCTGTAGTGGTGTCACATAGTAAGTATTCAATTAATATTAGCTCTTGTTAATACTTTTTTCTGAGTCCTAATTAAGTTTCAAGACCATTTCTTTCCTTAGAATCATAAAAAAGAGAAGGCTGTAAAGGCTTTTGAATTTATGAGTATCTCATTATCTCCACTGTCCTAGGAGATGACTTTCATCCCTTTACCACTGATATGTAAAACCAGGAATTAAATACCACAATTGGACCATTCTAATTATTAGTGGAATAACAGGAACTAAAATGAGAGGGAAGGTCAAGGGAATATGTAAGAGAAGAGAGAGACTAGTGAGGGAGGCACTGGGAGAGCATTTGGAGCACAGACTACAGGGAGAAAATACAGGGAGGAGAAGTAAGAAAAAAAGAGAAAGGACAAGTGTAATGAGAAAAGTGAAAAAAGGAAAGAGAGAGAATATAGAAGGACTGAAATTTGTAAATGCAGGCACTGACACGATTTGAGTTAAACGTTCTGCATTCGGATCATTGTAAAATGAATGATTATAAGCCATATTGCTTAACCTCTCTGAGCCCAGTTTTCTTGGGCATTTGTAGTGCAGATTAGTTAAGATTAATGGATGGACTCCATGTTAATGAGAAAACTCTACTCAAATAAGGGGTTAAGAAAGGGAGAGAATGCTGCAGAAAAATAGAAGCGGGGCGAGGAGGGCAAGGAAGTGAGGGCGGGGCAAAGGAAAAGGAGGAGGAGAAGTAGAGAGAGGAGGAGAGGGGAAATGTTGACAAGACAGGAGAGAACTAAAGAAAACTACAGTAATGGTAACGCTGTGACGACTGCAGCGACTGCTCCAACACATCGAGCGTTGACAACTTGTCAGGTACCATTGTTCGAGTTCTACATGCATAATTTCATGTCATCCTCACAGCATCTCTATGGGTCTAGCTTCTAGTATTATCCTCATTTTATAGGAGAGATACCTGAAGCAGAGAGCAGATACCTGGCTGAGGTGAGAGAGGTTTTGTAACTTTCCCAAAGTTTTACAAGCTGGAAAGTGGAGGTCGGGAAGGATTCAAACGCACGTCTGTCTGCCTGCAAAGCCAGTGTTGTTAAAAATCACTGCTAAGAACCCCAGAAGAGGCTTGATGGTATAAGGTAGACTCCTGTTCCGGTTCTTCCCGGTCATCCCCCAGTTCTACTCCTGGGTCCAAGAACCTATTCGCCACGCCCTTACCCTTCCCGGCAGTCTGGAAGGCTCCTCCTCTCTCCCTACAGCGTCTCATCTCCAAGGCGATGGCGTGGGGCGGGACTTCCTGCCTTACGCGCGAGCACTTCCGCCTCGAACCGGAAGCGCCGAGGCTAGTAGAGCAGTTCCCGGCGCGTGGTGACTTCTCCAAGCGTTTGAGTGGCTGAACCGCGGCGGCGGTGAGAGAGAGTGGCCCCGGCGCTTGCGTCCTGCTCAGCGATGCTGACCCCCGCGTTCGACCTCAGCCAGGACGCGGACTTCCTGACTGTCGCCATCCGCGTGCCCTACGCCCGCGTCTCCGAGTTCGATGTCTACTTCGAGGGGGCCGACTTCAAGTTCTACGCCAAGCCGTACTTTCTCAGGCGAGTTCCAGTGCCTGGCCGTAGGCGGGGGCGAATTCGGGGGATTCATGCGTTAGATCACTGGTTTGGAGGGAGGGTGAGAAATCGGGGGAGCAGTTCTTCATTTAACGACCGGCTTTTCTCGAGATTTCCACAGCTTATTTTGGTCCCGAGGAAGTGACCTCTTCCAGGCGTGCGTTCTAGATGTTGCTAAAGCCCATCCCTTCTTAAACTTGCTCACATCCCTCGTTAAAGAGATTGCAGAAACACTTAAAAACGTGGCGTTTGGACAGTGTCCCTCTTTCAGGTTCTGTCCTGTCGCCCTGGTTCTCGTCCCTTCCTGACTTATTTTTTCCTTTCACTCCGCACTCGATCTCCCAGCCTCTCCCCTGCCAGGCACTGCGCGCTCTGACATCCTCGATGACTCCCCAGCCGATCCGTCCTTTTGACTTTTCCCAGTCCACCTCTTGGCTGCTTGGTCCTTGCTTCCTGAAATTCTCACCTTCCTTGTCCCACCCAACAGCAAACTAGCCTAGTTCTCCTGCTCCCTGCTGGATGCTGCCTCTTGGTTTGGTTTTTCTCCTTAAGTGTGGTTTCCCCCAGGTCTCGGTGAGGGGCTGTCAGCCCTTGTCTGTTTATAGAATTTTCTCCTTGCAGAACCATAACAATGACAGTAGCTGACACTGATCTCCTTTAGTGTGGTGACCAAACAAGGTTGTTAAGTGCTCTATGTGCGTTATCTTACTTAACTTTGATAGCCATTCTCGAAGATAGGCACTATTAGCCCCATTCAACAGGAGCTGTAGATTATTCTGCCAGATTGGTCTTCCTAAAATATGGCTGATAGCTTGTCCTCCCCAATCTGTCTAGGTAAAGCCCATCCTACTCATCTTTCTCAAGTGTAGCTCCAGCCTACCTTTTGTGATACAAACCTTCCCCTCCAGTCAAGCTAGTTCAGTCACTGTGCCTGGACCAGTTTTACTCATATTTCCAACATACCCACTTGAATATGTGGTTTCTATATTCACTTGTGGTTTCTATATTCACTTATAGTTTCTATATTCACTTATCCTCTTTATTTATTGCACCTTGTGGTTTCTATATTCACTTATCCTCTTAATTTATTTATTGGGCTTCATTGTTGAGGTTACTGTGCCCAACAAGACAAAGTCCTGCCCTCATGTAGTTTAGTGGGGAGAGAAAAACAATGAATTGATGGGGAGAGAAAAGCAATGAACTAACAATGTAAATACGAATTATGGTAAGTGCTATGAAGAGAAAGAAATGCACTGATATAGAATAAAAAGAGGCCCAAATTTATATATAGTGGTCTGGAAAAGCTTTTCTGAGGAGGGGATATTTAAATGAAGACATGAGGAATAGAAAGATGATGATTATGGTGGCAGCAAACGTTTATTGAATTTTTCCTCCAGGTTGGTCCTTTACGTGGATTATCTCATGTGATTTGTTATCCCATTGCTGTGGACTGAATATTTGTGTTCTCTCCTTCAAATTCACATGTTGAAGCCCTAATTCCACATAGTGCCACTTCTGCTTTATTGTATTGATCTAAACGGGTCCAGAGCCCACTGAATTTTAAGAAAAGGGGACATAGACACCATGGTTGAAAAGAGTGATGTGATATGGACAGTCTTTGAAAATACAATTTGCAGCCTGGCATGGTGGCTCACGCCTGTAATCCCAGCACTCTGGGAGGCTGAGGTGAAAGGATTGCTTGAGCCCAGGGGTTCAAGACCTGGGCAACTTGGCGAGACCTCATCTCTAAAATAAATCAAGAAATTAGCCAGGCATGGTGGCATGCGCCTGTGCTTCCAGCTACTTGGAAGGCTGAGGTGGGATAGCCTGAGCCCAGCAGTTGAGGCTGCGGTGGCTGTGAGCATGCCACTGCACTTCAGCCTGGGTGACATGAGACTCCTACTCAAAACAAAACAAGCAAACAAAAAATACAGTTCACTACAGTATAGCAAAGATGAATAAAACCCGGTCTCCTTTCCTTGAGGAGTTGAGAGTCTAGCCAGGGAGCCAGATCTGTAAGCAAATAGGATTTCCTCTGCACTAAGAATTAAACTTTATGCTTATAAGAGTTTAGGAGAAGGGAGTTGGGAATAAAATAGCTCATATTTTCTGAATCCTCACCTGTTGTGCCAGTACTAAGCTCTTGGCATTATTTCATTCTCATTGTAACTCTCAGATTGGTACTATGATTCTTGAAGTTACCTTGTCCAAAGAAAGTTACACAACTGGTAATTGGCAGAGCTAGGACTTGATTCAGATTCTGACACTAAAGCTAGAGTTTATAACCATTAAAACAGACTTTTTCCATAAACTGAGACCTTGTTCTGAGCTTAGAAGGATATTGGTTCTGAAAATGCATTGTAGCCAGAGGAAACATTAGGATCACAGGCCCTGGGCCTTTTGGGGTGTGCCAAATACTTTTGTTTTTAATTATATTTAGTAGGAAGCAAGAGGAAGGGACATGGGAAGAAAGGACACTCTAATTTCAAGTTTGAAGTGATGTGGAGTGAGCCTGATATGTCCTACTGATGAGTTTAAAATATCTAGGCAGCAACAAGCAGCCATAGAAGCTTTTTCAAATAGAAAAGTGACAATCAGATTTTTGTCTAAGAAAAATTCTCTTGGGGCCTCAGTGGAAGATTGAACCAGGGTAAGACTGGAGACAGGGAAATCACTTCATTTCCTTTAGTATCTAAGAGGGGGAAAATCGTCATATAATAATAATGAAATTGGAGATACATTTTTGTTTTCTGCATTTTTTTAAAATAGTAATTAGCTCAATATAAGCAATTGGTTTTGTGTTTCTTTATTGTTTCCTATTTTCTTTTTTTGGAAGCCAATTAGTATACTTTTATTGGGCACTTGCTGTGTCAGGCACCAGGTATATAAATAACTCTTATTCATTAAGAAGGGGGGAGTAGCCGGGCTCGGTGGCTCAGCCTGTAATCCCAACGCGTTGGGAGGCTGAGGTGAGTGGATCACCTGAGCCTACGGGTTCGAGACCCACCTGGGCAACTTGGCGAGACCTCGGCTCTACAATAAATCAAAAATTAGCTGGGCGTGGTAGCGTGCGCCTGTAGTTCTGGCTACTTGGAAGGCTGAGGCGGAAGGATCGCCGGAGCCCAGCAGGTCGAGGCTGCAGTGGGTGGGAGCGTGGCCGGGAGCGTGCCACTGCACTCCAGTCTGGGTGACAGAGTGAGACTCTAACTCAAAAAAAAAAAAAAAAGAAAGAAAGAAAGGGGGAGTACAGATTGAGTACCTAACAGAAATTTCAGATTTTTTCAAATTTTGGAATATTTGCATATATTGGGGATGGAACCCAAGTGTAAGCATGAAATTCATTTATGTTTCATATATACCTTATACATATAGCCTGAAGGTAGTTTTATATAATATTTTAATGATTTTGAGCATGAAACAAAGTTTTGACTGCAAGCTGTCACATGAAGTCAGGTGTGGAGTTTCCCACTTGTGTCATGTTGTTGCTCAAAAAGTTTCAGCATTTGGAGCATATCGGTTATCAGATTTTCAGATTAGGAATGCTCAACCTGTACTATAACAATAGCGATAACTGATATTTATCGTGACTTTTCTTTTCCAGCATCTGTTTTATTGGTGCTTGGCAGTATTCAAATAGAAAGATGAGTTATCTCCAATTTCTACTTTCTTAGTTGGGGAAATAATCCAAGTTATTGGTGGCTCACACTTATAATCCCAGCACTTTGGGCGACTGAGATGGGAGGATTGCTTGAGCTCAGGAGTTCAAGACCAACTTGGGCAACATAGCAAGGCCTCTTCTTTGTAGAAAACAAAAAAAGGATTAGCCAGGTATGGTAGCGTGTGCCTGTAGTCCTGGCTACTTGGAAGGTGGAGGTGGGAGGATCTCTAGAGCTCAAGAATTTGAGGCTGCAGTGAGCTACGATCACGCCACTACAATCCAGCCTGAGCAACCGAGTGATTCCCAGACTAAAAAAGAAAGAATCTAGGTAATTTAGTTTGTTAAAATGTGAAAGAAATGCTGACTAATCTCCCTTTTAAATGGGTGGTGGAGTTTTGGTGGATAAGTATATACCGTTATTGATGGTCACTTATGTTATATTGCAATTTAAGGCCTTAAGGAACTCTTGTGTTAAATCTGCAGATTAACCCTTCCTGGAAGAATTGTAGAAAATGGAAGCGAGCAAGGGTCCTATGATGCAGATAAAGGTATTGCCTGTGGAATTTTTTTGCCCCTTTGGATTCTTCAAGTTAGAGTGTCTATATAATAATCTTTCAAGATACTATGGGAATCTTTAGATGTCTTGCAAGTACAATCTGTTCTCACACTCTTGTGTTTCTTAATGTTCAATGCCTGTTCTTCATGGATTTTCTGGCAATTACAGTTTCCTCAGTCCTTTAAATTATTTCACAATATTTTTCAAAGTAAAGTTAAATTAGTTAAATACAGCCGGGCTCGGTGGCTCAGCCTGTAATCCCGCGCCTTTGGGAGGCTGAGGTGAGTGGATTGCCTGAACCCGCGGGTTCGAGACCCGCCTGGGCAGCGAGACCTCATCTCTACAATAAATCAAAAAATCAGCCGGGCGTGGTAGCGCATGCCTGTAATTCCGGCTACTCGGAAGGCTGAGGCGGAAGGATTGCCGGAGCCCAGCAGGTCGAGGCTGCGATAGCCGGGAGCGGCTACTGCACTCCAGTCTGGGTGACAGAGTGAGACTCCAACTCAAAAAAAAAAAAAAATTAGTTAAATACTCTGGTTCTATTTCCTAGAATTACTTTTCCTACATTTATTAGATATTTAAAAGTAAAAATTGGAATGTATGAGATGATTGATTTTTAAAAATGTAGATGATTTATAAGCTTTTGAGTGGAATCTTTCTTGTACAATTTTCAAAGTTGAATTTTAGTAACAGGTAGGTGAGTGAAAAACTATCCATGGGTGGCATTTAAAGGCTAATTGAATTTTCTTTTCATGATTGATAAGCCCTTCATTTCAACTGGCCATGAACCATTTATTTTCTTTTTATAGAAGCCACTGGCTTCCTTTGTCATTGGCTCTAGAATAAGAATACCTTGCATACTCTTGGGTAATATAGTCAGTGAATATTGACCTCAGTGAGCTAGATTGGGGTGGGATGAAAGAGTTAAACAACAAAGTTCTAGCACGTAATGCAGTGTAATTAATATGATAATGAAGCATAATGAAACTGCCTTTCTAGATAGGAAATCTGCACTTAGTTGCAGGTAGGTTGCATAGTGAAAAAAATTCTTAAATTTTAAAAGTATATAGGAGTTAAGGAAGGTTTGTATGTGGGACTATTTGGGTTGTGTTGTATTTTGAATATTTGGGTTGTGTTGTATCATTGGAATATGGTTCAGTGCACTGAAAGAGAAAAGCATTTTATTATAAAATGTAAGAGTAGTAAATAATGTAGTATATTCCCAGGGGAGCCTAGATAAGGTTGAGAACCCAGTCACGGAAAGAAAAGAAGTACATAGAATTTGAATCTGCTGTAGACAGACTTTAGAGTTGTACCTCTTGACATATCAAAGAAAGCTTGTCACACCATGATGGCTTTATTTAAGATTTTGTGTATTTTAAAACTACTGCCCTTCTCCATTGGATTAAGTATTATAATTTTTCTTCCTTTGTCTAGAAATATATTTTATTAGTAACTATTGGTTAATTCTAAACTGTTACTTTCTCAAGCCATTATATTTTTTTTTTTGGAAGTTTCAACTTGGATTTTTAATATTACCAATGTGTGACAGTGATATCTGTAACTTTAACAGACTAATTTTTTTAATAGAAGTAACAGCTTCTGAAAAGCCTGTTTGAATCTTTTTCTATCTTGACTCATATTTACTAAATCTATAATAAGGGCATATTTTGGAGCCCTATGAAGTATAATTTTGTTTTACCAAGATGTATATTTCTTAGATACATTTATGAGGTCTTTGAATATTTTAATCTTAACATTAAACAAATTTGTCTTTAAGGAATTTTTACCATTCGATTACCCAAAGAAACTCCCGGCCAACATTTTGAGGGGCTAAACATGTTAACTGCTCTTCTGGCACCGAGAAAATCCAGGACAGCAAAACCACTTGTGGAAGAAATAGGTATGTTTGTTGCAATTGGGAGGAAGTAAAGATAAATAGAAATATTTGGAATACTATGTGTTTCTGGGGTAAATGGGAAACAGTGAATAGGAAATTGAAGAAAATACTTTGGGTGAGAAGGCTGTCTTGAGAAGACATGTGAAAGCAGCTTATTTGGAGATATAATGAAAAGGCATTAAAAACCCTATTGAACCAGTAGATCAGTCACATTTTGGAACCAATCAAAGCAGCATTTTGTCTTTGGCAAGATATTAGGAGCTTGAGCTAAGATCAGAGATGTTCAATTCAGTGAATGACATAAAGCAAATACTAGGTCAAGAAATGGAGCATTTCCAGCACCCTGGAATCCCATCCTGTGTCTCTTCCCAGTTACTTTGCCCTCCCTCCTCATCAAGGTAACCGATGTCCTTCATTTGGCCTGTTTTTTAGTTGCATATATAATTTGTACAGTAAATTATTTTTTGTCTGTTTTTTTCACTTAATGTTATTTTTGTGAGATTTGTCCATATTGTAGCTGAGATTTGTTTGCCTTTATTGCTATGTAATATCCTATTGTATGAATATACCACATTTATACCTCCTACTATTGATGGGCAGTTGGATTCGTTCCATTTTTGGGGGCTATCATGAGTTGGAGAGCGATGAATATTGTATGTGGTTTTTGGTGCACATATATGGGCATTTTTTTCTATGCTTTTTCTTCCCCTAGTTGTATCTAGGAAGTCCTGTACTTTAAAAAAAAATGAATACTTAATACATTTAGGTGCTTCTGAGGTTTCTGAGGAAGTAGCAGAAGATGACGATGAGGAGTTTGATTGGGAAATTGAACAGACACCTTATGAAGAGGTGTCAGAAAGTGCTTTGAATCCACAGTGCCACTATGGATTTGGAAACTTACGATCAGGAGTGGTTCACCGGTTACAGGTATGTGGTCTTTCTGAAAGATCTTGGAATATAGGGTTTTCCCTTTTGGATATTTTAATTTCAGTTCTGCTTATACTTGGTGGGGTTTTTTTTAATGACGATTATAGGAGGTGACATATTTAGAGCACTTAGCACAGCTCCTTGCACATAATCGTTACATGGATGTTCATTCCCTTCCATTCTATTGGCTATTCTGCCCAGCCTACTGTTCTTACAGATGTCCCATGGCTTTCCTTTTTCTCCCCTTCATTCAGTATTCTAGACATGAAGTGTCTAAAATATGAAACAGAGTCCCTCTCTCATACTCCTGTAAAGCTTTGTGTTTTATACTTCTGAAAAATGAAGATCATGTACTTATGATGTCTTTTCTGTTTTATGTATCAATGAGACCGAATGTTCCTGGTGAGAATGAGATCGTGTGTTTTGGTCAAATTATTTAGTTCTTGGTATATAGTAGGCACCATTTTCTATTTATTCTTGTTGGATGTCAAGTGTAGACTCTTTCATTCAAACCTGATCATTTTTCAATTAGGCTAAACAAAAATCAAACTACTTTCTCTTTCTCAACCAATGTAGAAAATTCTCCTGTATTTTAGGTTGTGTAAGGAGATTGAAATAACTGAAATGGAGAGGAAAGATTTTGGATTATTTTGTACATACAATCTTTCATAGAAAACACATCCCCTGGAATGTTGTTTGATGAAAGTGTTTGTAACCACTGACTTGGAGTCTTAATTTTTAAACTTTTTAGTAAAAAAAACATGGAGGAACCTTTTTTTTTTAACTTTATTCTTGATTGACTAGAGAACCAACCTGTTTAGAATGTAGTTTACTATAGTAAGATATATTTGAATCTACCAAAGAAAAATAAAGAACTTAGGTTCTGGTCCCACTTAATACCTCTGTTTGGATTTGGGATCCTAGGCCAATTATTTGACCATAAGTACATTTCTTTTTTCCATAAAAAGTGAGAATGAATTTGCCTAACTACTTTATAAGGTTGTCTTGAGAATTCAAGGAGACACTGCATGTGAAAACTCATTGGAAAGTATAGAATACTATAAAGACTTCTGCCTTTGAAAAAATATAAAATATTCTCAAGGTTCCTCTAAGGGAACAAAACTGGTATGTACTTAGAAACAGATAGTGCTGTTGAAATAGCCTTCCTTCTAAAAATTTAGGTGTTTTTCTGTTGAATTGTAGTCTGTCCACATTCTTTCTGCCTGATCACATTCTTGGCGATCTCTGAGGTAGTTAGAATAGTTAGTTTTGGCTGACTGTGGTGGCTCATGCCTATAATCCTAGGACTTTGGGAGGCTGAAGTGAGAGGATTGCCTGAGCCCAGGAGTTTGCGACCAACCTGGGCAGCATGGTGGACTTCATCTCTACAATAAATAAAAAAATTAGCTGGGTATGGTGGCACATG
Source organism: Carlito syrichta (assembly GCF_000164805.1). Taxonomy (NCBI): domain Eukaryota; kingdom Metazoa; phylum Chordata; class Mammalia; order Primates; family Tarsiidae; genus Carlito; species Carlito syrichta. The sequence goes on from NW_007253991.1 coordinate 464,655, forward strand.
TCTGTACTCCCAGCTACTTGGAAGTCCTAGGTGAAAGGATTGCCTGAACTAGCAGGTCGAGGTTATAAGTAGCCAAGATTGTGCCACTGTATTCCAGCCTGGGCAACACAGTGAGACTCCGACTCAAATAAATACATAAATAAATAAATAAATAAAATAGAGTCAGTTATGTCTATTGAAAGAAAAACACTGAATGGATCTCAGTTGTTTGGCTAAGGGTTAGTTTTTAGTCAGTCTGTTTTGGTCTTGCCAGTCTAAAGCTATACATAAATGATAGTAAATGTCACACAGGCTAAGTACAGATTGTGCATTCAAATTATAAGTTCTTCCTGAGGCCCTGGAACTTGACTTCTTAATTACTGCTGCTGTCTAGGGAAGATCCTTTTGAGGGATTTCTGATGGCATGTTGAGATGATGCAGGAGTGCTATAATGTGCACTTAGGCTGAGTCCCTTCTAGGTCAGAAATTCTTGTATCTACTGCAAATGTTCACTAAGTAATTTAGGTTGATTACCATTGCTATGGAATTTTTTAATATCTTTTTGAATTTCTTAACTAATGTATCAAATACCTAGATACCATTTACCTAGTTAAAAAATATAAAACTGGCCTGGCGTGGTGGCTCAAAACTGTAATCCCAGCACTTTGGGAAGCCGAGACGAGTGGATTGCCTGAGCCCAGGGGTTCACAGCCAGCCTGGGGAACTTGGTGAGACCTCATCTCTAAAATAAATTTAAAAATTAGCTGGGTGTGGTAGCGTGTGCCTATAGTTCCGACTACTTGGAAGGCAGAGGCAGAAGGATCACCTGAGCCCAGCAGGTCGACGCTGGGGTGGCTGTGAGCGTGCCACTGCACTCCAGCCTTGGCGACAGAGTAAGACTCCAACTCAAAAAAAAACCAACCCCCATATATATATATATATTTAACTTTCAGCCTGAGCAATGTAGTAAGATCCTGTCTCTATAAAAAATAAAAAAATTATTTTAAATAAAAAAAAAAATCCCAGCTACTTAGGAGACTGAGTTAGGAGGATGACTTGACTTCAGAAGCTCGAGGCTGCATTGAGCCATTATTGCACCTCTGCACTGTAGCCTGGGTGACAGAATGAGATCCTGTCTCTAAACAAATACAAATAAATAAAACATTACTAGTATACTTGAAACCCTTTGTCTCTTCCTAATTCTATCCCTCTATTTTTCCATCAGAAATGAACCATTGAATTTAGTGTTTATTATTCCCAGCATTTAGTTTGATTGTTTAAAATCATTAAACTCTTTTTCAAATTTCAATTGACAGCCGGGCTCGGTGGCTCAGCCTGTAATCCCATGCCTTTGGGAGGCTGAGGTGAGTGGATTGCCTGAGTCCACGGGTTCGAGACCCACCTGGGCAGTGAGACCTCATCTCTACAATAAATCAAAAATTATCTGGGCGTGGTAGCGCGCGCCTATAGTTCAGCTATTTGGAAGGCTGAGGTGGAAGGATCGCCGGAACCCAGCAGGTCGAGGTTGCGGTGTCCAGGAGCGGCCACTGTACTCCAGTCTGGGCGACAGAGTGAGACTCCAACTCAAAAAAAAAAAATTTCAATTGACTACAGTGCTATTCTAAACAATTTGAATGCATATTCCATAGTAAGGGGGAAAACAGCTGAACACATGTGAAAATTCTACACGTTTTGTAATGTAAATAGTATACTACTTGTAATACAGGTTTATTACAAGATCCCCATATGTGCAATACTGGGATCAGAAAATATTCTGAAAACTGTAAGTTTTAAAATATTTAATTTGGTGGCAAAACTTGATGTGAACTGATATGAGTTTTTTAATAGTTGTTTTTAAAATCCTACTTAGTTTGTATATTCAAAAACTTTTTGTAGAAATAGTAATGTATTTGGGTACGCAGTGCAGCCTCAGACTTCTTAAATGGGGCTGTATATGGTGTATGTACTGTATTACCTTTCCTTTTAAAAATATTACTATTAGCCGGGCTCGGTGGCTCAGCCTATAATCCCGTGCCTTTGGGAGGCTGAGGTGAGCGAATTGCCTGAGCCCG
>NW_007253991.1:466725-486797 GCF_000164805.1 Carlito syrichta
ACAGCCGGGCATGGTAGCACATGCCTATAGTTCCAGCTACTTGGAAGGCTAAGGTGGAAGGATCATCTGAGCCCAGCAGGTCGAGGCTGCGGTGGTCGTGAGCGTGCCACTGCACTCCAGCCTGGGCAACAGAGTGAGACTCCAACTCAAAAAAAAAAAAAGAGTAAAATCATATTGGAAATGCATTGTAAAGAGATGGATAAAGTTTTAAAACATAGTTTGTGAATACATATTACTTATAACTAGAATTAAACAAGTTTCAGCATCAATTCTATTTTGTTTAGTTTTGTCTTTCAATTGTAAGTACTAAGAAAACTTTTTCACATTAATTGATGATATTGGAAGTTTTTTTAAAGTAGCAGAGTTATTAAATTCTTTAAACTTATTCAGAATGACCTAAATCTATAGAGTCATTTATTACTAAAAATGATTTTTAAATTTTTTATTAACTGATAACTCTATTAGGTTCTCTTTCAATTTTGTCAAAAGAAATAATTGAAAACCACATGAATTGCAAAAGGATTTGTTAAGAGCTTTAATCCTCTTTCTCAATACTGACATCAATATTTTTAATTATCCTGTAGTTTAGTGTCCCAGATGTTATAATTTCCGTTGCAGTGCAACAGAATAATATTTGCCTTGGGTGAAAGATGGGACTTTTCAGCTGGGCTCGGTGGCTCAGCCTGTAATCCCGTGCCTTTGGGAGGCTGAGGTGAGTGAATTGCCTATGCCCGCGGGTTCGAGACCCGCTTGGGCAGCGAGACCTCATCTCTACAATAAATCAAAAAAATCAGCCGGGCATGGTAGCGCATGCCTGTAATTCTGGCTACTTGGAAGGCTGAGGCGGAAGGATCGCCGGAGCCCAGCAGGTCGAGGCTGCGGTGGTCGGGAGCGGCCACTGCACTCCAGTCTGGGCGACACAGTGAGACTCAAACTCAAAAAAAATATATATATATATATATTACTATTATTTTTCGGCCACTATACATCTAGAGATAACCTTTCTAAACTTTGAAAAAATCTGAATCCTGAAGCTGACCTTGCTCAGGGCATTGGGATAGCACTATGCTGAACACTTGGGCATTGGCTCAACATTATTATTTCATCACGGCATTGTTACTATTATATGTGAGCATTTTACCAACAGGCAAACCAATAGAGATGTGTATTCTTGAAAGAAAGTTGTGTTTTTCACTTGAAATAAATTTGATGACTGTGTTCTTTTTGACAATTAGGAAATTATCAGACTTTCAGAAATCAAATTTAAGCTACGACTCCAAGAATTCAAGGGTACTCTCTTCAGGTTGTTGAGGGAGATATGTTTTTAAGAGATATTGCTACAAAAATTTTACATAATTGGTATAACTCATAGAGTTCTTCTGCATTTACAGCTGTTGTATTTACAGCAGTCATATTAAGTGGTTAAAAGCAGGGTGATCATGTAAGATGAAAATATGACCCTTTTTCTGTGAGTAAAGCAACTAGAAAAAAGTGGAACAATGATCACAAATAAGAGGTTTTAGAACATTTCTTCTAATTTAAAATGATTTAAGCAATTTCACCATATTCTCAAATAGTATTTTCTCACAATTTTAGTTTCTCTGGTTCTGCCCTTGGATGAAGAAACACTATAAAGTTTCATGACTACTTATATTTTACCAGTATTTTTACAGCCTCTTTTTCCCCCGTAAATGAAAAATGGCTTTATTGTCTCTGATGATAAAAGCAATATAGATTTATTATAAAAATATAATACAGAGAAGAAAGTAAAAAATAATTTATAATTCCAACACCCAGGTATCTTTTCTTCATCAACTAATTCGACCCTTTAGAGGGATCTTTATATATTTTTCTCTCCAACCTTTTAAACAAGATTTGCTTGTGAACTAGTATATTTTATACTGATAAGGAGAAGAAAGTAATAATATTTTTGCTGAAACAAATTTTCTTTCAACATTCCTTCTTCCACTCCCCATACACACATATCCCCCCTCCCCCCTACTTCTTTCCTTTCTGTAATAGCTGCCAGCCACCAGGGTGCCTTTGGAACACTGCCCTGGCTGCTCAAAGTCAGGGCCTCACAACAAGCTTCTGGCGGTGGTGGCTGCCAGCAACAACAACCCTAGAGTCTCCGGGCGCCAACCCAGCAAGCTCCTGGGACCGCTGTTGCCAGCAGCCGCAGGACATCAGGCTTGCTGGCCCTATCCTTTTCTTGGCTACACCAGGGGACATAAGGCCATTGTTTCCAGGCCACCCACTGACCAGATGTGTCCACTGTTGTTCATTTTCTCTCTGGGCTGTCTGCCTTATCTATGCTTAAATTTACATAAGCCTGATTTAAATACCACATGACCTTTACTTTACTATTCCTATCTTTAAATAACTCTAATAACCAATGGCCCTAGCAACTCTTAAAAAAAAAAAAGAACCCATTTCTTCCTGCCATAGTTTTAGCATTTCTAATCCTCTTTGCTTCCTTCCCTTTGGTTGATTGATGCCTTAGACTTCTAAATTCCAAGCTAACTTTGCTCATTAGTTTGTTTCAGTTTCTTTATAGAGTCCAGTTAGAACAGGGCCACTGTGTGTGACTGTGCATAGAACAAGTCTGGCTGGGGCTTGCACTGCTGTTAACGTTCCTGTTGTACTATGTACATGTTGCAAGACTGTATGTGGAAACCCCAAGTCTGGAGGCCAGGAGGCAGAGGAGGGAGAAAGGAAAAAGAACTGCTTTCTCATTGGTCGTTCTCATTCCCATGAGTGTGGACCTGGTTTGTATGTTAATTACCAGATTTCTACTTTAGCACCCAGAACAGTGCCTGGACCATAGCAGGCCCTCAAGCACTATTTGCAGAATGAATGATTTAATATTGATGCCAGGCACAGTGCTGAGGATATAGGGAAGAAAAGATAGAGAAGACACCCGTCCCCATGGAACATTCCAGTGGGAGACAGACAGTAGTCATGTAAACAACACATAAACAGGATAATGACAGATAGTTATAAGTGAAGGAAGAGGATGGGGTGATATGAGAGACTGGGGGTGCTCCCTTGGCTTGGAGGGCTCCTTGAGAAGGTGACATTTGCACTGAGTCCTAAATGATGAGAAGAGTACTGAAAATGGGAAGCCTCAAAGTTGGGACTGAATCAGGGTGTTTCAGAAATGGAAAGGAGTCTAGTGTGTGGCTTGAGCATATTTGAGCCGGAAGAGGAATGTAGACATGCGGGCCAAGAACAGAGCTATGGTAAGAGGCTGTGTCTGTTCTCACTGTAGTTAGTGTCTTGAAATCCTTGGAGTTATGTTAGTCCATTCAGCCTGTGAAATGTAGAGCTATCTACAAAGACTCACAGACTGTATCCCACTTCGGACTTTATTTCTGGTCCAGGTGAAGTAATGAAGCAGAACATTTTAATCCATTAAAAAATCACAACTAGCAGGTGAGGAAACTGAGGCAGAGGGAGGATTTGTACTCTGAGTGGGGTTAGTCAGTGAGTAATAGGGAGCTACAACGGAAGAGGGAGACTGAGAAAGGAAAGCAGCATCACTGCTGTATGAAGCCCTGTGCTTGTGCCTTACTTGTGTTATCTCATTTAATCCTCATAACAGCCTGTGGTACAGAATGTCATCCTCTCTTGACCAAAAGATGCTCTCCTGCTTATTCCCAGAACCTACGAATATGTTACATTATGTGGCAAAAGTTACTTTGCAGATGTGATTGAGTTAAGGATCTTGAAACCGGGAGAGTATCCTGGATTATCTAGGTATGCCCAGTTTAATCACAGGGTCCATGTAAGAGGGAGCTGATCGGGTCAAAGTTAAAAAAGGAGACAACCACATGATGATAGAAACTGAGTAAGAAATGGCACTGTGATGTGGGGCTACAAACCAAGGAATGGGGACAACCTCTAAGACAAAAAGGGCAGAGAAACAGATTCTCTCCTAGAGCCTCTAGAAAGGAATGTAGCCCTGAATTTTAGCCTAGTGAGACTAATTTTGGGCTTCTGACCTCCAGAACTGTAAGATAATAAATTTGTGTTGTGTTAAGCCTTCAAGTTTGTAGTAATTTGTTACAGCAAAGGAAGCAAAAGGGAAACTAATATCCTTGTGCTGTGACAGAGGGGCCACGAGACTCATTTTACAGAAAGGAAGTTGAGGTTCAGAGAGGCTCACGATTAGACTGCAGCTGGGGTTTAGTTCAAGTTTTGTCTAACCCCAAAGTCACTCTTTCTACTTCACTGAGCTGCTTTTAGAAGTGTGTGGGCCAGGGAAGTCCTGGGGCTAGAAGAAGGAAATAAAGGGGGTGACCCTAGGTTGCTGGGGAGAGGGACTTAGGGTCTATGGGAAGGAAATGGCTCTCACAGTATTCATGTAGCTGAGGTAAGTCCTGCGAATACATTATAACACCTCCTGTCCCCCAAAGGCCTTTGCTGGTGCTTTTCCCAACTCTATGACTGGGAGGGAGCTGATTTTAGGCAGGTGAGGAAGTGGAGAAAGAAAGAAAGGATCTAGGTTGCATTGCTTGGGGAAGAGATGCTTCTGGTGCAATGGAACTCTGAAAGTATTTTCCCATGGAAACATTGCTGCACACATGTTAAGCTTCGTGTTGTGCATACTCTATTTCAAGGTTTCTATGAATTGTGTAAACTTGTGGGCTGCCCTGAGAATCTAACTATTATTTATAATAGTATTTCTATAGGAAAGTGCGTTCTAAGTCTCCAAAAAGTAAATTGCAAAGGAACTTTTGGAATGCAAATTTTTGTAATTTTGGGGACAGCCAGTAATCTGGTTTTTGTCCAGAATGTTTGTACTTGGAGGTATTAAGATGTTCTGACTCATGTTCCAGTGACTTCCACAAAAGTTTCTTGTACCCTTTCATTGTATTAGAATATGCTTAGGTTAAAATTTGTTGATAATTACTTGAGGTAAAGGATTGTGTTAGGGATGAGAGAACATTTTAATTTTATTATTTTGTGGAAATTGTGGTTGTGTGGAGTGACTGTGTCCTAGTGTCTTCCTTATCAACTCAACATTGCTCACATTAATTGCAGTGATTTTAGTACTTTACTGCCACTGGCTTTTAAACCTGCCTATTAAACACTAAGCTGTAATTCCACTTACAAATCTGTCTCAACAGTTTGCCTCCACAACTCTACCAACTTATTTCCCTTGATTTCTTTTCGGCTAATGTTCTTTTTTTTTTGAGTTGGAGTCTCACTCTGTCGCCCAGACTGGAGTGCCGTGACCTCTCCCGGCCACCGCAGCCTCGACCTGCTGGGCTCCGGCGATCCTTCTGCCTCAGCCTTCTAAGTAGCCGGAATTACAGGCATGTGCTACCATGCCCGGCTGATTTTTTGATTTATTGTAGAGATGAGGTCTCGCTGCCCAGGCGGGTCTTGAACCTGCGGGCTCAGGCAATCCATTCACCTCAGCCTCCCAAAGGCGCGGGAATACAGGCTGAGCCACCAGCTAGTGTTCTTTAAGTTTCTTTCAGTTTCTGCACTTCTCACTTGGGATTGGTAGTGGGAATAGAGAGGTTGAAGAAAGAAAAAAGTCACAGTTTTAGGAATATTTTGCATTGTATAAGGTTTATTTGCATCACAATTCTGATAGAATGAATAAAGCCTATGTATGATGGAATCCTAGACAGTTTTCCCAATATACCTCTATTCTGAAGGATTTGGCTTGCGAAATATCAATATGTATACATCTAGGTAGACAGTTACAGTAAAGTTGATTCTTAGGATTGTATTTTTATGTTTTCAAATGAAAAGTCATGTACTGTACTTCAAAATTGCCTGTAAAATTTTAAAAACCTGCTTATAAAGTAGAATGTATGCTGTTTTGTGTATGTAGTCTTATATAAATAGTTGAGGGATACCTCATCTGAAAATCTGAAATGCTTCAAAATCCAAAACTTTCTGAGCACAGACATGACTCAGTGGAGCATTTCAGATTTTGGATTATTGGATCAGGGCTGCTGAACTGGCATAATACAAATATTTCAAAATTTGAAAAAAATCTGAAATCTGAAATACTTCTGGTTCTGAGCATTTCAGATAAGGGATACTCAACCTGTATGGTAATTTTTCTTTGGGACCAGCTGAGCTAGGCTATAGGAAAAAGGAAAAACCTATATGCAGGTGCCTGATATTCAAACCACTCTAGCATTAATCACTTTCAAATCTCTAGGGGTAAATTGGGAAATGGATGTTGAGTAAAATGCTCCCGCTTGCTTGCAGGGGTTTATCCAATTCTGTTTTTTATGTTAAGCTTTTAAAACTTAATATATGTTAATCAGTTTGTTATAAGGATTAAATGAGATAATTTGTGTGAAATATTTCAGTAGAGCCTAGTGAGTAGTAGGTGCTTAACAAACATTTGCTGGACTTGAATCTAAATGTCAACAGGTGGTATCATGGTTTACCAATTAGTTAGATTCTTCCTGTGCTTTGGCATGTTGTGCAAAATTTGATTCTTAAATGCTAAAAATAGGAGCCAGCAATTATTCTTTCTTTTTTGGGTGTTCATAGGATGAATTGAGTGACATTATTGATGTTAAGGACCCAGATTTCACTCCTGCAGCAGAACGAAGGCAAAAACGCATGGCTGCTGAATTGGCCAAATTTGATCCTGATCATTATCTGTGAGTATTGAGTTTTTTGAGGATTAAATAATTTTCTTGACATTTATTAAGAAATGTTTTGAGTGTCAAAAAGACACTATACTAGACATGTGTTTTGGATTCTAGAAATGAGTGATGGCTCAAAACCTTAGTTGATATTTGACTTAATCTACAGCTGTTGTACCTCTGTGATCCTTATAAGATGTTGCTTCTTAGATGTTTGCCTTCACAACAGAAAACTTTTCTAACATAACTTTTAAAAATTTTTTCTTGCCAGACTTAAAAATAGAACACTGAATTCATGAGAATATTATACTTCTTTTAAGTAGACTTTTTGTTGCGATTAGTAGTATACATAAATGCAAACAAGTTTCAATTTAAGAATTTGAATCTACGTGTACTATATTTCTTGGCTGATTCAGGATCTTTCTAATACATTTGTCCAGTAGCACCTGTAATCAATCATATATTTCAAATGGGCAAATAATTATTCTTTGTGGTAGAGTATAAATAGAACCTGTTTTTTTGTTTGCTTTTTTTCGTTTGTTTTTTTTTTTCAGTTAGAGTCTCACTCCATTGTCCAGACTGGAGTACAGTAGCACGCTCATGGCCACCCCAGCGTCAACGTGCTGGGCTCAGGCGATCCTTCCGCTTCAGCCTTCCAAGTAGCTGGAACTACAGGCACGTGCTACCATGCCCTACTGATTTTTTGATTTATTGTAGTGATGGGGTCTCGCCAAGTTGCCCAGGCTATTCTCAAACCCATAGGCTCTGATAGTCCGCTCACCTCAGCCTCCCCAAGTGCAGGGATTACATGCTTGAGCCACTGCACCCAACCAAAACCTGTTTTAAGTTTTGCTGTATTTCCCATCTACATTAATTGTATCTTTAGCCATCATTTGTCTCTATCAGCCTTATATTTGCATCAGGAACTTTTCTAATTAATGGGTAGGTAAATGGTCACTTGAGTAGAGATTGTGTTGCCTCTCATTGGCTAGCATATTGGCAGTTCTTCCAAGGATAGTCATCTGATCTCTTTGGATACTTGCCTTTTCTAGGATGAGTCGAGAATGGATGTTGTATGTTGATATAGTCCTTGATTATTCTTCCCAAGCTCTGGGCTGACATTTTCTAACAGTTATTTGTACAACTGTAATCATCATATCCCCTTATATTTGTTTGGACCTTGCAGCTTATTACGTACTCTCATGTGATTATTTAATTCAGTTTTCTCAAGATGAGGAAAGGAGGTCAAGGGACTTCAAGTGACTTGACCAAGGTCACACTACTACTAAGTGACTTGGCCAGGACTTGAAAAGAATCTTTCCATTTGTCATTTGGTATTTCCTTTTCATGTACACTATTTCAGTTTAACTGCTGTTGCTCTTGTGATTAACATTCTATCTTCTGTGACACAGTAGGATACTAATTGGAATGGCAGAAATATATCTTGTGATGTGCAAATGGAATGAGTGATGTGTAATGATAAATGATTGAACTATTCAACATCCTAAGGGAAATGGGGTAAGAGCAGGGTATGTTATATTTTGGAGGACATCTGAGAGATTCAACTCCATTTACATTGCCATTTCTAATTACCTTTATCTCTCCAATTGTGGTTTTAAAGGTCCACTGAAGAGTAATTTGAAGAAACCCATTAAAAATCATGCTGAATATTTCAAGTGGAAATTTCATTGTCAGCAAATTTCTCGGGCTAGCATAAAAACAGAATGAGCTTTACAAGACTGAAATTTCAAGTGGGAGGGAGCTTAATTAGGAGAACTGCCTATCTCTTCTCTTCTAAAACTAGAAGAATAACTATGGTCTGAGAGAATTAGGAAATTGGAATTTATAGCTAGCAGTGTGATATTAAAAGCAGTCCTTAGTTTTTCTCTATCTTCTGTGTTTCTTTATCGAGAAGCTTATTTTCTTAAATAGTATGCATGAAGTAATTTTTCCATTTCTCAAGGAATAGTTCTTCTTAAAGGAGTGGTTTAAATTTAGACATGGACTGAGTGAGAAGAGTGGGAGTCATGAGGGAAAGGTTCTTTGTGACTTTTTTGATAACAGTAAGACTTTGGCTAAGTGCAATCTTTGTGTTACTCACTATTCATTATTTATATTAGTTGTCTGACTTACCCAAATGTATTAATATTAAATGAAATGCAAGTACATTTCTTTTAAATTTTTAATTAAACATTTTTTAAGCTCAGTGCTTTTTTTGTTGTTGTTAGTGGTTAAAACAGTGGAGAAAAAAGACTCACTTTAAATTACTATCTACTGTGTAGATAATACATTATATGTAGTATATATATATACAATCCTCTCGCCTCTGCCTCCCAGAGTACTGGGATTACATGTGTGAGCTACCATGCCCAGCTATTATTAAGTACTTTTAAGTTGTTTGACTTGTCTTTACAAGTCATGGTGTTTTCTTATGTTGTCAGAATTTTGGGAGGTTTGAGGAAATCTAATTTTAATTTCAGCATAAGCAGAGCACACTGAGGTCAGTCAATTGTAAGAAAAATTTATACAGTTCAAAGGCATATATAAATGACTTTGGATTGGTATTATTTTTAAGCTCTTCTGTTGTAAAATCTGGATGTTACTGCGGTGTGGTTTATTTTTTTTTTATTTATTTATTTTTGAATGTTTTACAGCCCAGCACAGTGTTGGATGTATAATAGATGATCCATAAACATTTATTGTTTTAGATTATCAATTTCTTGCCATTTATAATTCCTTTTGGGTATTATGTTTACACTAAAATATGTTGAGGACATCTTGAACATTCCTAGTTCTTCATTTTTTTCTTATTATAGGGTAGTTTTTATATTTCTCTTGCTCAGTGTTTTTTTCCTTCCCAAATTGTTTTTTAATTGCTGATATATATTTTATCTTAACCAATTCATAATATCTTGCCTGTGTACTTGGGGGAAAAAAACAGAATTTAGTCAGCATTCTAAACCTCTGTGAGATAAGAAAAGGGACAAAGATAATCACTTGGGGTACCACTTTAAATTGTGATAATTAGCTGGGCATGGTGCCTCACACCTTTAATCCCAGCACTTTGGGAGGCTGAGGTAGAGGATTGCCTGGGTTCAGGGGTTTAAGACCAACCTGGGCAAAATGGCGAGACCTCATCTCCACATAAATCATAAAAATTAGCCAGGCATGGTGGTGCATGCCTGTATATAGTTCCAGCTACTTGAAAGCTGAAATGGAAGGATCACCTGAACCCAGCAGGTCGAGGCTGCAGTGGCTATGCCACTACACTCCATCCTGGGCAAAAAAGAGTGAGACTCCAACTCAAAAAAAAAATTGTGATAATTTTTTATTACTCTAAATTTTCCTAAAGAAGATAGTATTGGTCAGGCTTTTGGATTTGTTGAGCAGATCTTAAGACAAGTAGTAATTGGGAGGCTGGGAGCAGGATTGCATGATTTCAAGGTGGCTCTCTATTCAAAACATCAAGCTTAAGAAAAAGCATCAGAATAACATCTTATGTATTCACTCTTTCATTTATTCATTTAACAAATAGCTGTTTGAATGAACTACATGCCAGGCAGTGTTGCAGACATCAGAGATACCACGCTGAATGTGACAAGGTTTTTGTACCCGTGGGGCTTACATTTTAGCAAGGGAAGGAGATACTATTTCTATTGTGATAATGCTGTGAAGAAAAAGCTGATGAAAAGTTTAGAGCATGACTGGCTATCCCACTGACTCCTGTTTCAACGTGTCCAAAATTGAACTCATCATTTTACCTGAAAAGTCTTCTTGATTTTCTACCTTTGCTGAGTGCCTGTTTTCACTCTAGTCACTCCTAAACCTAGCATCCATCTTTGATTTCTTTCTTTCTTTCTTTCTTTTTTTTTAGATTAGAAAATATAATTCATTTAGAAAGTACATTAGAGAGAAAGAGAGAGGAGATTCACCTCCCCAAGGTAGGGGAGAGGGCCAAAGCTAGGAAACATGGCCACCATAGCTCAAGGAGCCATGTGGCCAGAACATACCTTAGCAAAACAATGGCGAGTGGAGAAAGAGAGAGAGAAAGAGGTATAAGATTCACCTCTCCAAGTTAGGGGAGTGGGCCAAAGCCAAGAAACACGGCAGCTGTAGCTCAAAGAGCCATGTGGACACACCAGAGTTTACTTATCCTTGAAGAGGGGGCTCAGTTGTCACCCCCACATACCCCTTTTAGACTGGCGTAGGAGGTCCTCCACAGCCCTCCCCTGTTAAATAGCTCTTCTTGTTTTAAGCACATTTTGTCCATGTTTCCTATGAAATTATGGAGTCCTTAAGGGCAGCAAGTGAGTTTTACTGACCTTCATCTCCCTGATACTACACATAGAGGGCATTCAGTGAATGCTTGTTGAATTAATGGCACTTAAAAATTTGAAAGTGATTTATTCAGAAAGGTAGAATGTTATTGTGAAACTCTTAATTTGTGGACAGTGTAAGGAATAAACCAGCACAGTTTAGATTACTGGGACCATATTAGTGAAGTTTTATTCAAAGTAATTGCTCAAACATTTTAGAGGCTTGTTTGGTGGGGAGGGATGTGGAAATAGAAATACTATTTTACCAAGCCAGGCTCTCCCCTCTTTTCAGAGAGGCTCTTCTTCTACCCTTGCCTTAAGTGTCTTCAGTGCTCCAGTGTCCAAATCCCTTTTCTCTTACTGTGCCAGTTCTTCTTGGGCAATTTGTCCTCTTTCTGGATCTAAGTGCTCATGACTCCCCATCTTTCTTGAGCATCAGACGTGTATGTACTGCTGCCTGTTGGTCATGTCTCTTATTTGTGTGTTTACACTAACATATGTTGAGGACATCTTGAACATTCCTTAATAGTTCTTCCTCCTTGCTTATTGAAGGGAAGTTTTTATATTTCTCTTGCTCAGTGTTTTTTTTCCTTCTCAAATTGTTTTTTAATTGCTGGCATATATTTTATCTTAATCAATTCATAGTATCTTGCCTATTTCTTTACTGGGAAAAAATAGAAGAATTTAGTCAGCATTCTAAACATCCAAGAAAAGGGACAAAAATAATCATTTGGAGTACCATTTTAAATTGTGATAATTTTTCATTACTCTAAATTTGAGGTATTCTCCTAAAGGAACACCTCAAATTCAACCTGTCTCAGAAATTCTCATCTTCATTCATGTCTGTTAGCTTCCTGGTGTCCCTGTGTCAGTGAAGGACACTTGTCCACTGAATTGTCGAGGCCAAAATCCTTGGCATCACCCTTGACTCCTCTAGTTCCTCAACCCTTACATCCTGAGGATCCTATCTTCTACATATGGATCATATCCATCTACTTTGCTCCATTTTCACTGCCATTATTCTAGACCACCATTATTTCTATTTCTTCAGGTTTGTCCCTTTAAATTATTAGTAAGAGTGATGTTTCTAAAACACACTAATGTCATCCCACTAGTAAAAGATTGTAAATGTTCAGTTGTTTTGGGGGATAAAAATCCTCTAAATTTTTAAACGACATACAAGGTTGTCACTATTTATTTTTAGCTTCTCAATTTCTTTCCCCATCAATGTGGCATCTTGTTTCCTAGCTGTTGCTAGCTCTTCTTTCAGCCCAGGATACTCGTCCTACCTCTCTTAATCTGGTTAACTGTTCATTATTTTTCTGCTGCTGTTTTAGATTCATCCTCCAGAGTCCTTCCCTGTCATCCTAATTTTATTTTGCCCTAGAATCATGTATGTTGTGTCATAGTGTTTTGCTGTATTGTAATTGTTTGACTCACCTGTGGGACTGTACATTGCATGAGGGCCAGGACTGTCTGTGTCTTATCAGCAGTGGAACCCTAGTACCTAATATGGAGCTTCGAACGTAGCACAAAATCATTACCTTTTTTTTAATAGATTCGGTGTCGCTACCTTGCTTAGGCTGGTCTCGAACTCCTGGGGTCAAGCAATCCTCCTGCCTCAGCCTCAGCCTTACACCACGCCTGGCCCTAAAAATTAATACTTTTGTCGAATGAGTGAATGGCATTCACTGTTGAATGGCATTTTAGCCATTTACACTTATTGTTTATTGTTTTTGAAATTCATTTCCTAAATGGACACCTTGTATGTCCTAAAAGAACACCTCAAACTTAACTTGCTCCAACAGAAGTCATCATCTATCACTCATGTCTGTTAGCTGTACTCTGATTTCTGGATGCATCTACAGTAGCACTTCTCTTTTCCTTCATTTTAAGGAGAAAGTGATAGCTGATAAGAAAATAGACTTAACAGGATTTGTTTATTAAGCAACTCCTTCATCCTAGTCTCATATACCTTGTATACTTGGCAAGAATTGTTTTTGAGAATTCCCGTTTCAAGATACTAGCTATTCAGTTTTGTCCAATGTGTATTTTATTTCCTCATGCATACAAATGGAATATTTATGTTTGTTAAGAGCTTGGATTCTGGAGTAGTGAATGTGATTCATGTCCTGGCCACATTTCTTACTGGGTCTCTGAGCTCGGTTTCTATCCATGTAAAATGGGGTACTAGTAGTACCCCAACCCATAGTGATAGGATGAGGATTCAAGGGAATAACGAATATAAAGCTCTTGTGCAGTGCCTGCAACATAGATGGAACTCAGTGAGTTTTCTGTGAGCTTTCCAATTTTTAAAAGATTTCTTTTTTTTTTGAGTTGGAGTCTCACTCTGTCACCCAGACTGGAGTGCAGTGGCCGCTCCCGGCCACCACAGCCTCGACCTGCTGGGCTCCGGCGATCCTTCCGCCTCAGCCTTCCGAGTAGCCGGAATTACAGGCGCGCGCTACCACGCCCGGCTAATTTTTTGATTTATTGTAGAGATGAGGTCTCGCCTGCCCAGGCGGGTCTCGAACCCGCGGGCTCAGGCAATCCACGCACCTCAGCCTCCCAAAGGCGCGGGATTACAGGCTGAGCCACTGAGCTCGGCAAAAGATTTCAGTATCAGTTGAAAGTAAAAAGATCTAAGGTTATAAAACCATCAGCTAAAAAATTTAATTTATCAAAGCAACCAATTCCTTGAATTTCTAGTTAACTGAAGTATAAAGGAAATTTATACTGTGAGTTATACTTTGTTGTGCTTTTCCCAAGAATACCAATTCCAACTTTGATTGCAAGATAGCATTTCTGAATAAGTGTCCTCTAAGAGCGAGAGATATATTTTGAATGTAGCTGTTATTTTTCTAGTTAAAACACAGAAAGGACAGTACAAGAAAATTACTCTGTTGTCTATAAATATTGCTTTTATCTTTTTCAACAGTTTAAAATCAAGGACTGTTAAGATTGGCATAGCTAAATAAAGTTGATTGCATCGTGGTGGAAAATAAGAGTGCACATGCTACAAATGGTGAATGTATGTGTTTATGAATGTATGTGTGTGGCTTCTTTGTGGAAAAGCAATATCCTGAATTGCCTGTTCATCTGCTCATTTTTCTTTGCTGGTAGAGTTGAAAGATTTTTTTATTGTAATCTTACCAAAGTCTGTGGTGCTTGCTAACCTAGCGCAAGTGCTAGGTTGGAGTCCAGTGTGTGTTCAGATTTGCTTCATTTCACACCACTGAATATGGGATGGGACGTCAGGTAGGACTGATCCTCTGTGTACCTTCTATTTATGGGGATCAGAAATGTCATTTATTTCTTTAGTCAGATGCTTACTTTTGTTTTATGGTGATTAATAACTACTAAGAAAATAAATACAGTGCTCAATCTTTCTTTGAAATGTACTTTGTTTTTTTTTTTTTTTGAGTTGGAGTCTCACTCTGTCGCCCAGACTGGAGTGCAGTGGCCGCTCCCGGCCACCGCAGCCTCGGCCTGCTGGGCTCCAGCGATCCTTCCGCCTCAGCCTTCCGAGTAGCTGGAATTACAGGCATGCGCCACCACACCCAGCTGATTTTTTGATTTATTGTAGAGATGAGGTCTCGCTGCCCAGGCGGGTCTCGAACCCACGGGCTCAGGCAATTCACTCACCTCAGCCTCCCAAAGGCACGGGATTACAGGCTGAGCCACCGAGCCCGGCTTTGAAATGTACTTTGAATTAACAGTCTGTATTTCTGGTGCAAATGTCATGAGTTAAAATAAAACTTAAAAAACGAAAGCCAGCTTAATCCTATATAACAACTTCATTCAATGTTTTTTCCTAGAGCTGACTTTTTTGAAGATGAAGCAGTTGAACAGTTATTGAATTATAATCCCTGGTGGACTGACAAATATTCAGAAATGATGGCCTCTTTGGAAAAGAGTCAGGAGCAAGAAAATCATGGTAAGGAACCCAAAATATATATTTGGTATATTTGTCTCATTTTAAAATCTCATGGTGTACCAAGTTTATTCCCTTTCCTGGTATTAAGCATATATAATTGTAGTTGCCTAGTAGTGTGAAAATATGATTTTGAACTGCTGATTTCTGAAATGAGATCTTCACTCTGACTGAAAAATGCCACTAAATAATTAGGCTTATTTGTGTTGGAAAAATTTTTTGAAGTCTAGTTTCCTTTATTTAGATTCATTGAAGTTCTTTTAAAATATTTTATTTATCTTTTTAAAGAAAATTTGAGAAAAAAAGGAAACAGAAAACTGTTTAGTTTAGTAGAAAAAGTTTTTTTAAAGAAAGTAAATTTACGGATATTAATACATAGGAGATTTGTAGGTTTTAAATAATCTGCTTGAGAGGTATGAGCATTCCTCTGTTAAAGACATTTGAAAATGAGTAATGGTGGGAAAAGATCCAGTTCTCATTCCCTTTCTCTGATGAACGAATTTGATATGTCCTACCCAGTTTTTTCACAAGTGCTTTTATGAGGAAGGAAGCAGGCATAGTTCCCCTCATATCTGTACCTTACAGAGAGCAGGTGGGCAAGCTTTTACAGTGAAAGCTGAGCTCTGGAGGCTTCATGAGCCACAGGAGGTAGCTGTGCCAGATTTAACATTAAGCCGTATGTTGGCCACAGAGTCTTTTCTTAGATGGTCATGTTACTACTGCCTTCTCTAAGTGAAACTTGGGCATATTAAGTCTGTAAATTAGAATTATACCAGTTTCAGATAGGTTGCGAATAGAAGGCTACATTTTCTGCATGTTGATTTGACTCTTATTTATATGTTAAGAATAAGATTTCAGTGTTTAAATGAAAGGAATACACACATGAATGCACATTCTCAAGAATACTAAATGGAATATACTCTTCCCACTCCAAATTTCTCTTTTTGAAAGAATTCACGCTGGGCTTGGTGGCTCAGCCTGTAATCCCGCGCCTTTGGGAGGCTGAGGTGAGTGGATTGCCTGAGCCCGCGGGTTCGAGACCCGCCTGGACAACTTGGAGAGAACTCTTCTCTACAATAAATCAAAAAATCAGCCGGGCGTGGTAGCGCATGCCCGTAATTCCGGCTACTTGGAAGGCTGAGGCAGAAGGATCGCCGGAGCCCAGCAGGCGAGGCTGCGGTGGCCGGGAGTGGCCACTGCACACCAGTCTGGGCGACCGAGTGAGACTCCAACTCAAAAAAAAAAAAAAGAAAGAATTCACTGTTAACAATTTTGGGGGTAATTCCCCCTCCTCTGGGTATTTTAAAAATACATATTTCCACTTCTAAATATTTACTTTAAGAAATTTATACATGTAGACTCCTACATACTCTGTTCTTACCTTACTTTTTTCAATTTGTAGTGTATTTTGCAGATCTTCCATATCAGCACTTACAGATCTACTTGAAGCTTTTCATGGATGCCTGGTATCCTGTTGTATATTTGTACTGTGATTGGTGGACTTTTGGGCTGTTTACAACTGATAGACATTTGGGTTATTTACTGTTTTCTGCTGTTCCAAATAATACAGTGGTCTTTTTTGACCATTTAATCTGAAGTAGCTACAGGGCCTCTATTGTATCATAGTTTTTTGATTCTGTGTATCGCAATGCAGTAGTCTGTTGGCTGCTATTTTTCCCATGTCTAGTTTAGTGCCTGTTATATAAAGGTATGCAATAAATGTTTATAGAATAAATAAATATAATAAATATTTTTATGGTTAGGTTTTGTTAGAGTTTAGGTGATTTCTGCCAGATAAAAAAATTGCTACTTTAATATTTTAGAAAATAGAAGATTGACTCTAATGCATAACAGTAACTCATTTTGAACTACTCATCACATTTATTGTTGCATTCAGCAAATTCTGAGTTTTATATTTAATTTGAGTTTAAGAAACTTTCAGACTTCACATTATATAGACAAATTTTCAAATATAGGATTGCTAGCACAATTTAGGTAGTTAACAGAATGTGTTATGTAGGTCTATCCATATGTTTGTTCAAGCTTAAATCATTAAGGATATCAACTGGTCTGAATCAGTTTCCCTGATTTTAGCACAGTTTTTAATGAGGTGGTGTGGGAGGAAATTGGTTTTCTTGTAGTTGAGTTTTCTGTCCACCAGGGTGAGCTAGTTGCCCTCAAAATCAAGAGAATGCTTTATCTTTGATTTAAATTCTAACTTGCTCTACTTTGATAAATAATAGCTTGTTCTTAGTCCAGTTTTCTGTGTCAATGCTTTGAGTTAGTTTTCTAGGTGTCATTTTAACAGGAGGTGAAACCAGTCAGTTCTTTGAACCACCTGCCCTCCAGACCTTTTGACCCATCGCATATAGTCAGGCTGGTATATCAGGAATAGTCCTGGTCTGTGAAGCCATGATGATGATTCATTCTAAAAATAGCAAGGGCATGTGATCTAAGGCAGAGGAACTTGGGTCTGTGTTGAACAGAAAGTACCTCTTCTCATAAGCTGAGTGTAAGGTTATGTAAGTGTAGGAGATGAGCGAAATATGGGGCTTGGGGTTTGACTCCTTTTCCACCACATGATAGTGTGATGTGGTCTTGCAACTTCCAGTTGCTGTGGAAATCCTGTACCTACCTCAGAGTTGTTGTGAGGACTGAATGAGGCAAGGTATTAAAATCCTTAGCGTTTTGTAAATGTTAGGAGTAAAATCAATGGTAGTAGAGTCAGAAATTGAATGGCTTCTCTGTGAAATACAATTTTTGTACATTTATGAAGCTTTAAAGGAAAGTTCTTTGTGAACAAGATTTTCCTCTCACTTTTTTTCTGGTTCAAATATTTAAATACCCAGAATTGGAGGAATAAATTGAAATGTGTTGAACCAGAATAAAATATGGGAGAAAAGAAATAAACCAAGGAATTAACATTTTCTGTTTACCCGTGGTGCATGATGCTGTTGTAAATGCTCTCCTTCTCTTCCTCTTTGTTCTTTGCCTTTCTGGCCTTCTTCCTCTCTGTGTCATAGCAGTAGACTGTTGTCTCTTTAACGCTCCCTCATCAGGTGTTGCCAGGCAGGTGTAACAGTGAAGGTGAGGGATGTACCTTTGATTTATCCTATATCATAAAATATTAACCTGGATTGTTTTGAATTCCAGACAAGCCTGAGGTGGTGAACTTTGCTCCCTGTCTTTGCCTTGGTGGTGATTCTCGCCATTTTCATAGTAGCCATGAGTTACAACAGGGATACTTTTCTTCAGCTTTGTAATAATCCAGATTTTTCTCCCCAAAGGCTTGTAAATGGAAGTGTTAAATGCTGTGCTTCCCCTGAGCTCTGGTTTCATGAGGATGGACTTCCCACATTTCCTATGTTGTCTTTCAGTGGTTAATCTCTCAGCTCAAGAGTCTTGGAACGTTATTGCTTGTTATGACACCACATAACATTTATAGTCAATGAACTTCCTAGCAGGGACATCCTGTTTGGCACCAATGAGGCTTTCAGTGTTTGTAGAGGTAACTGTCAGTGTCAGCTTTGAAAGTTGTAGCACTGCCGGACCCATTTAGGCTGAAGGTTTGAATGCAGCACATTTTCTTCTGGTTCCCTTGGTCTGTTTCTAGTAAGTGTACAATATAATTGACAGATGTGCATTACTCTGAGAGGAGCCAGATCATGGATGATTTAATTGTTGACCCAGACAAGACTGGAATGATTGGGAGGGGAATTTAGAAAGAGAAGATTTGAAAGTGACAGAACTAGAAAATGTTTGGGAGTAAAAGTGACTACTTCACTGACATCCTTGTATTTTGATGGGAGTCCCTTTGCAGTCCTCAAACATGTTGGTGGGGTTTTGGATGTTGGGAGGTGGTCCTGGGCCATTTGCTTCAATATAGGGCACCAGTTTCTTCCCCAACCATACTGAGTTTTCAGCTGGCTTTTGTTTCCCTGGAGATTATTTTTAGAAGTATAATTAACCAAAATTTGTGAACTCTATAGCAAAGCTGCTTTGTAGCATAGCTAAGTCATACAAATGCTTGACAAATGTTACTCATGGTGGCAATCATCCAAGTATTGTTGGCACTGCATCTGTAGTTATTTCCAGTACTGCTTCTAGGTGAGACTTGATTGTGTGCAAACCTTCCCAAGTTCCCCTTTGGGTGAAATGATTTACAGCTCTAATAAAAACGGCCTTAGAGAGCTCAGACTTTGGTTTTTCTAGTGATTTCCTAGTTTGTTGTTATTGTTATTTATCATCTCTGAGTTCTTTGCTTGAATTGTAGAATTTAAATGTGTTTGTGTATTATTTAATGACCTAAGCACACCAAAATGGAACTTAAAAATTTCCAGAAAGAGGTGGTGCTGTTTTAGGGAAAGGCTAGCAGCACTTAGCACCCAAGAATTTGGAATAGAAAATTCAAGTAGACCTTTCTTATGTATACACTCATTGAAAGTGACCTACAATATGTAGAAACCCTTGCATGTGGGTGATGTAGCATCAGAACCTACAGTACCCAGGGCAACCTTTACTAGTCGTTAAACCTGTACAGGTATGATGACTTAAGAAAGAAGGCATAAACATGTAGAAGATAGTTTCTACATTGGGCACACTTACTTTGTGATTCAGAATTATGTGGAAGCAAAGGTCTTTATTAGTCAACTAGGACATAAAGACTTTTCTCTAGTGAGATATCATGAACACCTGGCACTTACCTATCAGCTAAATTAGTGAACGCCTCCAAAACTGTACTTAAGGGAATACTGTCTCAAATCTTCTTACTAAATACAAAGAGTCTTAAAATACTTTATACTTTGGTCATGCCATGAGCATGTTCCTTCATGCAGTTTTCTTAAATCGAATTGCTTAAAGCAAACTGAAAGCTTTTATTTAAATTAAGGGAGCTTCAGGTGGGTCTTTTCATGAGGCAATCAACACCCAGCTTATCTGTCCTATTAAATTATTGAATGAAATAAATCATTAATTAAATATATCTGACGCTTGAACAACCTAGGTTTGAACTGCACAGTTCCACTTACACACAAATTTTCTTCTACCTCTGCCAGCCCTGAGACAGCAATACCAACCTCTCCTCCTCCTCCTTCTCCTCAGTCTATTCAGTGTGAAGATAATGAGGATGAAGACCTTTATGATGATCCACTTCCACTTATTGAATAGTGAATTTATTCTTTTTTTTTTTTTTTTTTT
>NW_007253991.1:486842-505573 GCF_000164805.1 Carlito syrichta
AGGGCTGCTCCCGGCCACCGCAGCCTCGACCTGCTGGGCTCTGGCCATCCTTCCATCTCAGCCTTCCAAGTAGCTGGAACTACAGGCGTGCGCTACCACACCCAGCTAATTTTTGATTTATTGTAGAGATGAGGTCTCGCCAAGTTGCCCAGGCGGGTCTCAACCCGTAGGCTCAGGCAATCTGCTCACCTCAACCTCCCAAAGCACAGGATTACAGGCTGAGCCGCCGAGTCTCGCTGTGAATTTCATCTTAAAGAGACTTCATGTACAATTTAGAGATCTGGGGAAACCTTAACTAAGGATATAAATTCGAATTTTTTTTAAAGGTGGACATATTTGGCTACATAAAAAAAAAATGGCCAGGCTTGGTGGCTCAGCCTGTAATCCTGCACCCTTGGGAGGCTGAGGTGAGTGGATTGCCTGAGCCCGCGGGTTTGAGACCCACCTGGGCAGTGAGACCTCATCTCTACAATAAATCAAAAAATTAGCCGGGCGTGGTAGCGCATGCCTGTAATTCCGGCTACTTGGAAGGCTGAGGCGGAAGGATCGCCGGAACCCAGCAGGTCGAGGCTGCGGTGTCCGGGAGCGCCCACTGCACTCCAATCCAGGCGACAGAGTGAGACTCCAACTCAAAAAAAAAGAAAAAAAAAATGCTTCAACAGCAAGAAGTATCACAAGCAAAGTCAATAGAAATACAGTAGATTTGGAGAGATGATTAAGGTTTATATCTCTAGTATACAGAGAGTTCTTAATTTACAAGACAAGCCATCCAATAGAAGAAGTTGGGCAACATAGAAAAATGGACAAAATGGCTAATTCACAGGAGAGTAAATCCAGATTGCCTACAGACCTATGAAATAATGCTCAAAGTTTAGCAGTTAAAGCAATTTGAAGTGAAATAACAATGATATGTCGTCATTTTAGTTTTTTCTTGCTGCATGAAGAATTACCACAAGCTTTATACAATATACGTTCATATTCTTGGTTTCTATAAGTTAGGAGGTAGGCCTGGCTTAGCTGGGTCTTCTGCCTAGGATCTTGCAAGGATATAGCCAAAGATGTCTGTCTTTTTTTTTTTTTTTTTTTAAATAGATGTTAGCTCCTTTCTGGACCTCAGGGTCCTCTTCCAAAGCCACAGGATTGTTGGCAGAATTCCATTCCTTTTGACTGTAGAACTTGAGGCCCCCACTTAGTTGCTGGCTGTCAATAAGGGGCCACTCAGATCTGAGAGGCCTTGGCAGGCCTCTGCCATGTAACTTTCTCACAGGCCCTCACACATTACCACATGGCATCTTATTTCTTCAAAACTGGTGGGCAAGTTCCTGGCTCCAGTCTGCTAATAATGGAATGTCATCATGAAAGTGACTATCCCATCGTCTTTTCGTATTCTGTTGGATAGAAGCAAATTACATGCTCCATTCCCACATAGTGAAGTGACTCATTTGGGGTCATCTTAGAATTCTGCCTTCTACAGTCACTTTGTATTCATTAAATGGAAATGATTGGAATAAAGCTATTACATTTCTTGCCAGGAGGAGGTAGAAGGTATGTGCAGGAAGAGGAACTTCTATCCATGGCTGTTAGAAAGGAGTTATTATAGCCTTTAAGTAAAGTATCATTCTAAAACAGATACACTTTTTGGCCCAATAAATCTACACTTGAGAATCTAGTTTATGGAAATAAAGCCGTCAATATCCAAGGACATGTGATAAGGATATTTACTGCAGCATTATTAGCACTGGCAGCAAGCATGAGGTAAAGTGACTATCCATCAGTAGGGGGAGTGGTTGGATAGAACATGGTACATTTTAGAATATTATACTCCTTTACAAAAATTAGCCCCGTACCAGTTGACTTGGAGGGATTTACCAGGGGTATTGTTGAGTGAAAGGGGCTAAATGCAGACCAGCGACCTAGTTTTTTGTGGGGGTTGGAGCATGGGAGTTATATATTCCCTATTATATATGTTTGTGTGTCTGTATATGATTACACGGTATAGAGAAAACTATGGAATAATATATACTAGATTTTTAATGTGGGGGATTCTGTTGATAAAGATTTGAGTGGAGAGAGGGTGCCAAGCAAAAGAAGTGAAACGAAGTGTTGAAAAGAAACATTCTGATCCCACAAGTCTAATATATGTGATTTGGTCATACGTAAAACTTTATTTACACAAGCAAAGAATATTAACAAGTAAATACTATGCCCTTAACATTGATTAATGTCTGGGAATATTCCTAGTTCCTGGTATAGAACTTTCAAAATAGATAATGAATATTATCAAGGTAACTCTGGCATTCAAACAGAACAGTGTAAGAAGAAAGTGAGATCTGGAAATAAGGAATAGATATTGTTTAGAATTTCTTTATTTCGCTCTATTAGGGTTTAAACAAATGCATGGCCTCTAATAACTGTAAAGTGTACTTACAAAGTTATTTATATATCTGGAGTTAAGTAGAAATAACTTTTATTTCAGTTTTTGTAGTCACAATTCTAATTCTGACACTTCTTCCACATTGGAGGTTTTACAAAACTGAATGAAACATCTTATTTTTAAATGCATTTTCTTCTAGTGTCTTTTTCTGAAGAAGAGAAATATCAGCTAAGAAAATTTGTCAATAAATCTTATGTGCTGGACAAGAGAGCCTGTCGTCAAGTGTACTACAGTTTGATTGATATCCTTCTGGCATATTGCTATGACATTCGTGTCACTGAAGGAGAGAAGAATGTAAGTGCACATGTGTCTCTGCATGTCAGCATAGGGTACTGTGCAAGTAAACTGCATGAAAACATGAGGTCTTTTGTCTAAAGTAGAACCTGTCATGATGAGTTACCTAGGGGATGCCCAGGCAGAGTACATGTGTATGGTGGTGGTGAGGACCGGCATGCAAGCATATAATTCTTCCTTGGTCTTTTTCTCTTC
The DNA here is from genome assembly GCF_000164805.1 of Carlito syrichta. NCBI lineage: Eukaryota > Metazoa > Chordata > Mammalia > Primates > Tarsiidae > Carlito > Carlito syrichta. The sequence goes on from NW_007253991.1 coordinate 489,766, forward strand.
TTTTTTGGCACTGGTCTCTGCCAAATAGCAAAGCAGGGAAGTTTAAGGAAGTAAAGCTGACAGTAGAGAGGCAGGCTATTCTGAGCTCTCACCTCTTTTAGGCCAAAGGAGAGAGCTTTGTCACATGACGTTTGACATTGGCAAGGGTGTAAACTGCCATTTCTATTTATATTCTTTCTCCCAGCCATCAGTCAGCAGATGCAAAGTGGAACATTAAAAAAAAAAAAAAAAAAAAAAGGATTCTTAGTATTTACCTGCAAATGTTCCTCAATTTGTGGAGTATGTGTTCTTCTGAAAAATTGGATATGAAACAGATTTTTAAAGACCTGCATCATACCTTTTTTTTTGCTACTTAAAAAACTTATATTATAAAAGTAAATCCTTTTATAAAGTAAATTATTTCTTAAATGATTTTTCAAAAATAATATGGACCTTATTGTATCTCTTCTTAAATTGTATTTGATTTTGTAAATGAGGAGCTAAATTTCTTTCTCATTTATATCACTGATTGTATATTTAAAAAGACTGGAAAACCAAAAGAAAGTCTTTCCAGTTAGTGTGTCCCTGCAACTGTTTATAATTGTCTTTGCTCAAAGAGTTGTTTTTGACCTGAGCGTATGCTTTCCTTTTTTTTTAATTAACACAAATACTTCATATTATAAAGGAAAATACACACACAAAGAAAATAATTAAGATTTCCTGTAATTTCAGCCATCAGAAATAACTACCGTTACAAGGTGATATATCTCTTTCCAGTCTTCTTTCAATGTGCACATGTGTGTATGTACGTGTATTATAATGTATGTAGTATTTACTCTGCCTTTCTTACTCAACATCATAGCATTAGCATAATATTTTAGTTAAAATTTGATATGTGCCAGTATTTTTGTTATTATGAATTTGAAAATTTCTAAGATGACTCTTGAGGTTTTCATCTGACTCCAAATTGAGTATTATTGAGTGTGTCAGGGGCATAATATATCTGGAAATACTTTTTGTTTCTGCTTTTAAAGATACTATAATTGGAGAAGATGTTTTCTTTGACAAAAAAGTACTTCATATTATTGAATCTTGAAAAAAGGAGCAAGAGTTTAGTTATACTTGGTAAAATTGACTGTTTTTTATTCTTTTATTCTCTTGTTTGAAATTATGAAGGCTTAAAACTTTGAGACTTTCTCTAGAATGTACTTATTCTCACAAGCATTCTCTGAAAGGTCAAATTCTCAAGGAGCTTGTTAAGTGCCACAGACAATACTTCATTATTATCTTCGATTCCTTTGATAGATTTTCTATAGAATGTTTGGGAGGCAAGTAACTTAGTTGAGAAGGACAGAAATTGAGCAAGCATTATACTTTACTTTTTAGTTAGACCTTGCTTATTTACTCTTGTGTTTTGGTACTTTTGTCAGAAGAAGAGTTTATTTTATAAAAACCCAAGGAAAGTAAACAGAAACTCCCCTCTTATTGTCTCTGCATCAGTAAAACAATATTCTGTAGTTGTGAATACTTTTTAGTTCTTATGTATGTCAATACTATTACAATACTGGTTGAATAAAATGAACATATTTGGACTATTTTTAAATGACTTTACCTCTATTGTGATGGTACTCTCTTCTCCAAAACAAATAAAGGTTGAATCTGCATGGAATATCAGAAAACTGAGTCCAACGCTGTGCTGGCTTGAGGTATGATTTCTAGTTGCAGTTGTTTAGACTTTGTTGTTCAGGGGGTTTTTTTCTTGTTGACATTACTTCATTTTGGGTAATTCATGCAGTTCCTTGAATTTTTTTTGAGGTGTGGAGTCACACTCTGTCACCCAGGTTGGAGTACAGCACACTCATGGCTACCGTAGCCTTGAACTGCTGGGCTCAGGTGGTCCTTCTGCCTCAGCCTTCCAAGTAGTTGGAACCACAGGCATGTGCCACAATGCTTAGCTGATTTTTTTTTACTTATCATAGAGATGAGGTCTCCCCAAGTTGCCCATGCTGATTTCTAACCCCTGGGCTCACACAATCCTCTCTCCTCTCTCCTCTGCCTCCCAAAGTGCTGGGATTACAGGTGTGAGCCATTGTGCCCAGTAAAGAACGATATCTTTAAACTTAATAGTTTGAACAAGCTGTTGTACATCAAAATAGTAATTAAAAGTAGAAACCTTAAAAAAAGTACCAGTGTAAGCAGTTGGTAATTGTATCATCAATTAAGACAACTAGTATTTTTTAAGTTGTAAAATCAGTGTTGTTTCATGGCATCACTTTGTTCAAATAATAGGTGAGATGTAAATAGAAAAGGAAGCGTTTACTTCATCAGAGAATCTTGCTACTTACTCTAAAAGTGAGCCACAGACCAACAGCTTAACCTGCAGCTTCAGCTGAGAGCTTAGAAAGACAGAATCTTAGACCTACTCTAGACCCACTGAATCAGAACCAGAACCTATGGCAGTGTCTCTAAGGGATTTGTATACACATTGAAGATGGAGAAGTGTGCTCCCTAGGCTTCTTTTGGGTTCCTTATATTACCACGATCAGTGTATAATAGAGGAATTGGGTTTTGTAGTAATAGCATTTGTTAGTATGTTGAGAGTGGTTAGTGAGTAGATAATTTTATAGTACAGTTATTAAGATCTACATGAAAATTTATCTACTGGCTGGGCATGGTGATTTATGCCTATAATCCCAGCACTTTGGGAGGCCGAGGTGAGAGGATTGCCTGAGCCCATGGATTCAAGACCAGCCTGGGCATCTCTACAATAAATCAAAAAATTAGCCAGGTATGGTTACAGACGCACGCCTGTAGTTCCAGCTACTTAGAAGGCTGAAGTGGAAGGATTGCCTGAGCCCAGCAGATTGAGGCTGTGGAGGCCGTGAGCGTGCCACTGCACTCCAGCCTGGGTGACAGAGTGAGACTCTGACTCAAAAAAAAAAAAAGAGAAGAAAATTCACCTATTTTTTTTATTGTGAAATTTTTATTGTTTTTGAGATAACTTAGAATTGCCAGACATATTAATAGCTATGTTAAACTTTTATAAATATTTAATCTTTTGTTAGCATTTTTTTTAAGTTCATTTTCTTAAATATAAGCTATCCTTTATCAAGTACTCAGTATTCTTAATCAGATCTCTCATAGTGTTAAGGATTAATATAACATGGAAATTATCTTTCTCCTCTAGTTTCAATTTATATATTTATTTGTTTATTATTTTTATTTTAAGTCAGAGTCTCACTCGAGTGCATTGGCATGCTCACAGCTACTGCAGCCTTGACTTATGGGGCTCAAGTGATTCTTCTGCGTCAGCTTCCAAGTAGCTGGAACTACAGGTGCATATCACTATGCCCGGCTAATTTTTAAAAAAAATTTCTTGTAGAGATGAGGTCTCGCCAATTTGCCCATGCAGGTCTTGAACCCCTGAGCTCAGGCAAACCTCTTGCCTCCTTCTTCCGAAGTGCTGGGATTATAGGTGTGAGCCACCAAGCCTGACCTTAGTTTTATATTAAAAATTTTGCATATAGCTTACATTTTTAATACTTTGCTTATCAAAAACCAATTTAAAAATAATTTTTTAGAAAATTTTCATTGTCTAGTATTTTTGGTAAGTTTTGAATTGCTAATGGTGTCAATTTGATACCATTCAAAATAAAACACCTTTTTCTCTAGAAGTCAGTACTGCAGTGTTTTCTCTTGAAGATGTGTAAGCAAATTACTCAAGTAAACATATTGTGTTACTCCTGCCCAAAGCCAAAAACTGAAAAAAGGAGAGAGGAGACTTAAGCATACTTTGTTCAGGAGTTTTACATCCTTTATCTGTGCCATCTTGAATGGCCCTAAAAGACAAAAACATGAAACCTATATTATTTTAGAACGTCCTTTATGTGTGTCTGTATTTTGTTAATGCCATGTGTTTTAGGTTCTTATTGATAATTCTTAAGGCTTTAAAAAACTTTTCTGCTACATTTGTGATATGTTGGTATGGTAGGAGAAATTATAGACTATGATTATTTCATGGTAAGGTATACAGAGATAATCACAGTTCATGATTTTGTGTTTCTCTTTTGCTTGGCTTTATGCTGATCCAAACTTATAGTTTTTATTTTTATTTATTTTTTGAGTCGGAGTCTTATTCTGTCACCCAGGCTGGAGTGTAGTAGCATGCTCATGGCTACTGAAACTTCGATCTACTAGGCTCAGGCGATCCTTCTGCCTCAGCCTTCCAAGTAGCTGGAACTACAGGTGCGCCACCACACCTGGCTAATTGAACCCCTGGGCTCAGGCAGTCCTCTTGTCTCTGCTTCCCAAAGTGTTGGGATTACAGGTGTGAGTCACTGGGCCTAGTCAAATTTAAAGTTTTTAATTGAGAGAAGTTTTCTGTTGTGTGCTTTTGTTTGTATAACGTATTTTGTGGCAGTGACCCCTTATTAAAATGACACTTCACAGACTTGGACTAATGTTCATGAGGTTATGGTGTCTTTTGGAAGACGAGTGTTGTGCTATCCCCTCTTTCGCCATTTCAAGCTGGCAACGAAGGCCTGCAGAGACACTATCAAGATATTGCAACTAGGTAAGACATTCTTGTACTTGAACATTTGAGAGTGAAAAAGTTGTGTTTAGTCTGTGAAGATATGATTTTTATTTTTTTAAATATGTATAAATAAGTAGTAAACATCCTCTAGTTCAATTACTTTTAAGTAATAGTCCCTCTATGTAGATACAGAGTTGCACAGAGGTGTGATACTCTTTTCTGAGAGGAGTAGGGAGAAGAAGGCACACAGAGTATTCCAAACCATTTTATATTATAGTAGATTGCATCATTCGGTATGTTTTGGATGCCTATGATTTTCTAGTCTGTATGATAGGACTGTGGGTATAATAATAAAGAAGGTAGATGAGTTTCCTGCTCTGATGAAGTAGACAGTTTTTCAGAGAGACAGGTGATAAGAAGCAAGCAATTCCAAATGAAAAATCCTCTACTGGGGGAAGGACAGGGATCATTTAGGAGGGGACATGTAACCTAGATTTGGAACGTCAGACAGGTTTCCAACAAAAGCACAACTACTCTGAGCACTTTTGGACATTGTTAAATTCAGCCCGAAAAGGCAAAATTTGCTAGCTTTAAGATTGTAGAAAATTCCAGCCTCTGAAACAAATTCCAAAGTGCCATAACAGCATCATTAGAATAAGTATATAATTTCCAGGATAATGACTTTGAAGAGGGCAACAACCATTTGTACATATTAGTTCTGGCACATTTATTGAAAAGTCACTTTCAGTACTTTATGGTCATTTCTTATGTTCTTCCCCTGGGGAGTCTCATCATTCCTTTGCCCTTAGATAAAAGTGTTTCTGGGAGCTTAGTTTTCAGACTGCAGAGTAAGAAGGGCTTGAAAGAAAGGAAGTTCTTCCCTCTGCATCTAGGTGACTTCATGACTTCAAGGCGAGAGTTGTCTCTATTGTTTTGTTCCCCCTTGAGATGTACTTTGCCTTCTGTGTAACCTATAGTCTTCTTGCCCTGGGGAGAAAAGTCATGTTTGAAGTAGATTCTTTTAAAGTAGAAAATAATTGTAAAAATGAATCAAAGTTAGATGAAAGATGTCTTTTTATTCATCCAGTTGGTTTAGACTAGCTGGATTTTATTTTGAAGGATTGTTGATTGTAGGATAAAAGAGTACTATCATTGAGAAATCTGTCTTCTTTAACTTAACAGTAGGAAACAAACTGCTTTTTCTTTTTTGTATGTTATTTCTTCTTGTCTTCCATCCAAGATATTTCATGAATTGCTAAAAGTACCCCGGAAGAATCAATCTATTATAAATGACTGATTGTTGAGTTTGAGTTACATGTCACAATTCATTTCTTTTTTAAGTCATGCAAGATTATCTGGGCATTATTCATGGACTTAAACAGTGAGAATGCAGTTTATGATTATCCTGTTACATCATGGCATCCAGATGGAAAACTGGCAACATCCCCCTGTGCATGTTTGCACACACACTCACACATTCACACTCTCTCTTTCACTCTCACTCTCTCACACATACAGACTGCTACTTGTTACTTTCTATTCTAAGATGTAATCTAGTTCTTTAGTCTTTTATTTGAAAAAGTAATCAGTTCAGTGATTGCATAACCAAAAATAAATTTGATTGCCTTGACTTATACTGTAATCAATAACTCAAACCATTTTTGTAGGTCAGAATTGAAATTGAGCCTTAACTATTATTCATTATCACTCTGACAAGCAATAGTCTTATCAGCTGTGTTATGATAGCAACAGAAAACTTGAAGTAACAAACTGGAGGCCTCTCTGCTAAAAATGAATCTGAGCCCTCTATACAGCATAACAGCATGTTCTGTGACTAATTGGGGTTGGGACTGGTTAGTGCTTAGTTAGACAGAGGGCTGGGTGTCTAGCATTCATGTCACAAGCTATGGGGATGATGAACTCTGGATGAGGATTGTAACCTTTATTAGTTCAGGTGGATGGCACAGAGATGCCATTATTGCCACTGAGGAGGCTCGTTTGTTTGGACACCCCATAATTGAAGTGAAAGAAGTTCTGGTTTGACATTTAATGTTTTCCAAGAATGAATTTGTGCCTGCTTATAATTCACAATGCAGTCACAGTGTTCACGCTTTTTATTATAAAGGTCAATATGGTGCTTCCATAGTTAAAAGTAATGAATAACTCTTTTCCCCCAAAGAAAGATTGATCTTAAATGGAATGAGCTTCCAAAACCAATGTGAGAATGCTTCAGAATGTGCAGAATATTTCATTATAACTGATTTATTAAGATCTGAGTTTTCAAAGAGCCATGAGTTTGCTTTATCTGACTCATAGTAGCCTCTACAAGGATTCTTTACCGGACCTTTAGCTCTTCAGTTTTGTATTTCTTCTCTTACTCACTCCCCTTCTCCAGAAAATTGTTTGTCTCTCTTGCTGTTGCAAGATTATGTTTAATCCAAACTCCTTAAGGTCAGGAAATGCTGCTTTGCCCCCTTAAGCACTGTTTTAGAGCTTAACAAAGGACCTTGCACATGGAGTTACTCTGCCTAGATCAGTCATCTTGGGGCACATGACTTCTCCCCTTTCCTCTCTGTCTCTGCCTCTTCATGAACTTTTACTGCTTCCTCCTTGTTCCATTCTTTTGGAAAGAATAGGTAGAATCCTTCCTGGATGTGTCACTTAGCTGCTGTTAATTGAAAATAATAGTAAAAGAGATATAAAAAGAGTAGCTTTTCTTCTTCTCCACATTCAATGACCTATCAGAGAGCAGCTTTTCTAATACATCTTCAGAAGGTTTATTCTGTTTAGAAGTGACAAGTCTTATAGCTCAGTACTTTGTACTATCTGCCTCTATTAATCTATTTAAGGTATTCCTCACGCTACTTACATCAGAAGGGCTGAATGTGATAGTGTGGAAGACAAACAACTACTTGATTTTTCCTCTCAGTTCCCCCTTTGAGAAGCTCATTCTGTGGGTTCTTTCTTTCTTCTTGGATGGAATATATATCCTATATATATCATATTATATACATATGTCTCCTATAATATATATCCTATAACTTTTTCTATCACTTTAGATTTTAAAAAGTTCTCTCACCACTTCTAGTCACAAATGGAGTCTAATTTCAGTACTTAAAATGCCCACTTCGAACGTCATTAAAAAAGAAAATCTGGCCAGACTTGGTGGCTCAGCCTGTAATCCCAGCAATTTGGGAGGCCGAGGCGAGTGGATTGCCTGAGCCCGCGGGTTCAAGACCAGCCCAGGCAGCTTGGTGAGACCTCGTCTCTACAATAAATAAAAACTTAGCTGGGCGTAGTAGTGCATGCCTGTAGTTCCAGCTACTCTGAAGGCTGAGGTGGAAGGATCGCTGAAGCCCAGCGGGTTGAAGCTGGGGAGGCCGCGAGCATGCCACTGCACTCCAGCCTGGGCAATGGAGTGAGACTCCAACTCAAAAAAAAGAAAAGAAAACAAAAGAAAACCTTCTCTTCCCTGACTGAGGCTTGCCTCAGGGTAGGAAGCCAGCAGCAGGGAAGAGGATCCTTTTTCTGTGGCCTTCACTCAGCTGCCACATGCGGCTCTTTCCTGCTTCTTGATGGGGGTCAGACACCGGTCTTTGTACCCTGCAATGACAATTTCCAGGGCAAACAGGTTGTACTTTCTTAGGGCCTTTCCTAAAACCCCCTTCCTCTTGATTTATAAAGTGACAGAAAAGCACCTCCTCCTTGCAACCATGAAGAATGGTAGGAGACTCCACAGAGCTCTACCAGCTTTAACCAAAGAGATTTTGAGCCTCCTAAGCTCCTGCATGTGAATCTTGGGCTAATAGGTCACTCTTCATGTTTTAGTTACTTTCTCTACAAGTTCAGCAAAGAGAAGTTAGCATCTCTTTTTAATATGGAACTTTTGGCTACCTATTTTGTCCTTTGTGAGTCTCATTGGAAATGAGTCAGAAACAGTTTTGCCTTCAAAGTCTAGTACAGTAATAATGATCATAGCTGCTGTGTATTAGCTGCTTTCTGTGTGCCAGCACTAGGCTCTACTCTTTAGATATGTTGTGACATTTTGCTCATATTATAGTCCTGTGAAGAGGAATTATGGTCCCCATTTTGCAGGTAAAAGACAGGCTCAAAGAAATTAAATCAGTAGCCCAAGGTCACACAGCTAGTAGGTCGTTGAGTCTGGATTTGACTCCAGGTCTGTATAACTTGAAGTTTGTGCCCTTATGTGTATTTAAATAGTTATAAGTGAAATTATGCAAAGCCTGGGATCTGCTTCAAAATAGTCCATGGTGGGTTGTGGGAAAGTGGGTGGGTGTAGCTGAAACAAGTTAGCCACAGTGGTTGCTGCTTGGGTGGTGAGTGTGCAGGAGTCATGATACTGTCCTCCCTATTTTTATACATGTTGTGATTTTCCTTTATGAAAGGTTTTTTTTTCTTTTTTTAAAGTCTGAGCTCTTAACCACTATACTACTAAATTTCAAATTTTAGTAGGAAAAGTAATTTCTCTGTGAACAGTTGTCTAAAATTTTTTTGACTAATAAAAATACATACAGAATTAGTTTTTCCTGTTTGTTCTGTTTTGTTCTTAAAGCTAGTAGAGGCCAGGTGCCTATAATCCCACCATTTTGGGAGGCTGAGATGGGAGGATCACTTGAGCTGTAAGTTCAAGACTAGCCTGGGCAACATGGTGAGACTGTATCTTTAAAAAAAAAAAAAGGCTGATAGAAATCTAGTCTTCTACCACATTTGAAGTCTGATGAATAGTAGCTACCTGGCAGGCTGTAATCTGAGAAACAGCCTTCAGGAGTCTGGTTGTTGTCACCAATTAAACGCTGGTTTTACTTCAAATGATTAATAACCCTTACATATGGCATTAACTGAGTTCAGTAATCAACCTCTTTCGTAGATACAATAACACGATCAATAGGAAAGAAAAGAAGAGCTGTGGCACCAAGCCCAGGGCTTGGGGCTGATCTTTTTTATTAAAGAAAAATAGTGTTTAAGAAATTGAGGATGGCAAGTGTATTATGTGAACTCTGGGTTCTGAAGAAGCCTTAAAGGTGAATTTCTTTTTAATGTTTAATTTCTGTTTATTCCAGAGCCCATTTAGCAAATGTTTTTTTTAAAAAGTATTGAATTGTAGGGAAGTATCACAAAACTTGAAAACCAAAAGATGAAATCACTATGATTTTCCGGTATTACATTTACCTATATTTAATTTATATGTGTTCCCAATTGTGGACATTTTAAAGAATTGTTAGGCTTTTTAATTTTCATTCTTTAAATACATCATGTGAAACTACTTTGAGATTTATTCAGCAAGTGTTTGTTGAGTACCTGCCATGTGAAGGTGCTAAGCTGGACCCTGGAGATATAATAGCTCTAATGGGACACAGGGCACAGAATGACACAGCCACCAGGGTTTTAAACAAATTGCTCTTGTAATAAGTAGTTCAGAAGAGAAATACGCAAGTGAAAATATAAAGTCAGGGAAACTGACCTAAGTTTTAGTCATTTAAGATGTGTAACTTCTACAGAGGGGAGCTCTGCCTTGTTTGACTTCCAGTTCTTGACTTCTACCTGTTTCCTGGTGCTCTCAAGTATGTGTTAATTGGTTGATGAGCTCATCTATTAATTGATTAATTCAACAGATATTTTGAATGAACACCTACTCAAAGGCCATTCTGTGCAAAGCATCCTGTGAGTGTAAAGAGCAGTAGAAAATTAAGTGTGTATTACTGCATTGGGGGAAGCCTGTGTGTTAGCAGGGTAGCTAAGATGTGCATCAATAACACCAGACACATAGTCGACAGTGGAGAGTACCTTATGAGAAATGTAGATTAAGTATTGTAGTTGAAGAAAGGAAGAGATGACATTTCACTAGGGGTCAGGGAAAGCTTCACAGAGGCTGTGAGGTTTGATTTGGGACTTGAAGGATGGGTTGTATTTGGACATAGAAGGATGAAGGGCAGTGTTCTAAACATTGTGAGGAACAGCATGAGGACGTTCATGGGACAGCATAATTTCCTTAATGAAAATTTGTCAGAAGTAAATTATGGAAAGTCAGTATGTTTGCTGATCCTGAGATTTGCCTTACAACCTCTAAAACTAATTGATAATTCCTTTCTATCTGAATTAACTGGTCGCTAGAATTTATGTCTCTGCTTTAATATTATTACTTCATTCCATTTCCCCAGCCAAAAAAAAGATGGTAACTCTTTGTTTTCTTCCTCCTAGTCTACATTGTTCTTGAGCCTTTTATTGCCTACTTAATTCTCCATACCAATTAATGTTTCTGAGAATGGCACAATCATAGTGCTCTCAGGAAATTTAAATAGCATGGAATTAAAGTCAAATATTGAAGTAGCATTTGTACCTGTTAGCTGACCATTTTACATACCAAGTAACCCAGGAAAGGAGAGCACTTCAGAGGACAGCAGAAGTTACTCCTGCAGTTCAGTATGTGAAAGGGCGAGTAGGACTTCACTGAGCTAGTCCTGGGCCTTCTTCCCTTTGGATTCTCCTTCTAGGAGGCAAAGCCAACTCCTTTTACTCTTGTTTCTCCCTTGGAGTGCAAGTCTATGTTCCTAGTCTCCTAACTGATACATTCTTCCCATTCGTGTATTATTTATCCTCAGAGCATTTGTGAGTTTATGCATATAACCCCGCATAGGAGGATATTGTATAAGAAATAAACATCAAAGGAAGGAAAATCAAATTCCAGTTATCTCCATAGAATCTTGTTCCCCCAATATTATTTTTAATCACTAAATGTTGTTAACCACTAAAAATGTTTACACTGCTTTTCTGGTAATTTCTGGGTTATCAATTATTTGTTCTTTTAAAATACTCTGTAGGGGGCAGCATTTCCTATATGGTTTACAAATAATAAATTGCCCTTTAATTGCACAGATGATTAACAGCTTATGACTTTTCTGCTTCAAAAAGTCACTTAAAATATTTTAAAATGTTATTCTTTGAATGTTGATGTTACATAGTAATGCTTACTGGTGAGTGATGGCTAAGAATCAACTGATCTCTTAATTATTATATACAATTTAAATCTATACTGTATTTCCTGTGCTGTTTGTTTAAGATAGGTAGTTTCTGCAGTTTCTGAGCTGAGCAATATAGAAAGCTCTGCAAGTGAGTTACATGGTTTGAATGTATGGCTTTAAAAAAACTTTCTATAATTAGTGCTTCTTTAAATAAGTTTTAAGTCAGTTTTGAGATTTTTTATGGATCTGAATTTTTATGGAAGCAAAGTTAAGTCTACTTTCTCTAAGAAGATAAAGGCAGAAAATTGTATATATTTAAGACAAGTTTGGGGAAACAGAAAACATTTTATTTGATCCTAATGAATCAAGGTCTTGTTGTATATTAATATTGAGACCTAAATGAAGTAAATTGAATAATGCTTTGTATACTTCCTATGTTATCTGGAAAACATATAAGAATTGCAGTCATGTACTGCATAATGATGTTTTAGTCAATGATGGACCGTATATATAATGGTATTCCCATAAGATTACAATACCGTGTTTTTACTGTACTTTTTCTGTGTTTAGATATGTTCCGATGCACAGATGCTTACAATTGTGAAACAATTGCCTATAGTGTTTAGTATAGTCGCATGCTGTACAGGTTTATAGTTTAGGAGCAATAGACTAAATTTTATATAGCCTAGATATGTGGTATGCTCTACCTTCTAGGTTTGTGTAAGTATACTCTGTGATGTTTATACAACAAAAATGCCTAAGGACACATTTCTCAGAACATACTTTCGTTAAGCAGCACATGACTGTATATTTGTGTAATCTAGAGGGGTTTTTTTTTTGTTGTTGTTTGAGATATCTCTGTCACCCAGGCTGGAGTATAGCAGCCCAATCCATAGCTCACTACAGCCTTGAATTTCAGGGCTCAAGCAGTCTTCCTACTTCTGCCTCCCAAGTAGCTGGGACTGTAGGTGCACACCACCACATCCAGCTAATTTTTTTATTTTCTATTTTTTTAATAGAGACAAAATAAGAAGCTAATATTGAAAAATAACAAGTGGCAGGCATTTATTTATTCAACAGACATGAATCAAATCCATTTTCTGTTGGAGCATTTTAACAGAATCAGTGAAGAGTTATAAGGATATTTATAATTTGGTCTTAGCTCTTAAGGAGTTTGTTGTGTAGCAGAAATGATAGGATAAAATATAAGATACAAAATATAAGTATTTATAATATAAGGTACAAAGAAGAGGCTCTCGTAGGAAAATATGTTAATGACTACCCACAGGCCAATCCATCCTGTATGGCCCTTGAGCTAAGAATACTTTTTACATTTTTAAGTGTTGAAAAAAAATCAACAGAAAAATATTATTTTGAGACACATGAAAATTATGTGAAATTTTAATTTTAGTGTTTATAAAGTTTTTTTTTTTTTTTTTAGATTGGACAATATAGTTTATTTAGAAAGTAAATTAGGGAGAGAGAGAATATTCACCTTCCCAAGGTAGGGGAGGGGGCCAAAGCTGTTTATAAAGTTTTATTGGAACGTAATCATGCTCGTTCACTTACATATTGCCTATGGCTGCTTTTGTGATATAATGGCAGTAGTTGTAATAGAAATTGCATGGCCTACAAAGCCAAAATATTAACTTTCTGTCTCTTTACAGAACATAATTGCCACCTCTGCCTTAGGTATGAGGGGCGGTATGTTGAAGGGGAGCCCTTTTGTGAACCTAGGTCTTTGGCTGCCTTCCACACCAGCACTGAAATGGATCACTTTCACTGTATTCTCTCTCCTCCTCATAGGTTGAAATGTAGCTGATCTCATTGGCTCGCATTAGAGTAGGCACCATAGAGGAGAAGCAAACTAAGATGTCTACTTGGCCAAGCCAGTAAATGAATAAGGATGGCAAGGCTTGATTAAATGGCGAGTAAGGAGGCCTGTATGAACTGGAGAGATCCATGGCCCATCTGTAGCCTACTGTTGTGCTGTGAATATGTAATATTGCCAGTTTGGGGGATTTTTTTTTTTGAGTTGGAGTCTCACTCTGTCGCTCAGGCTGGAGTGCAGTGGCACAATCATGATGATCTTGGCTTACCACAGCCTCGAACTGCTTTACTCAGGCGATCCTTCCACCTCAGCATTTAAGTAGCTGGGACTACAGGCATCACCATGCCTGGCTAATTTTTTTATTTTTTTGTAGAGATGAGGTCTTTAATGTAAAAATGTCCAAAGTTTAAATATGAACAAAGAAGTAAAGGATTTAAAAAGCACCTAAGAGCCAGAGATAATGTCTGAGAGTTCAGGTCAGCCTGGGAGGACTCCTAGTTTTCTGTCTCTAAGCAAACTAAGTGCCTGCCTGTCTTTCTCATACCCTCTTGGACCAGTCAGTTTGTAGCTGCAGAGAGGGCTTACACCTGATCTCCGCTCCTTGAATCCTAGCTTGAGACTGTGTGTCAACCTTGTGCAGGTTACAAGATGAGATCAGGGGAAAGAGGCAGATGCTCTGCATTGTCTGATGTAGCTAACACCAGAAAGCCTTTAAAAAAGCAGATTCCCTTACCTCTCTTTGCACTTCCTTGTGTTATCTTGTCAGCCAGAACCTGATCCAGGTGGAGGAGATGAGTCATAGGATTTTAGGATCTTCCGCTACCACACCTCACTCTGATTTGATAAGGTGCTTGTTAGTGTGGGGGAGGGAGGGGGACTGACAAGGAAGAAACACACAGCACACTAATGAGTGCAGTAGAGTGGAAAGTATCACTTGAAGGAAGTGTAGGGGCAGGCACAGTGGCTCATGCCTGTAATCCCAACACTTGGGGAGGCTGAGATGAGAGGATCACTTGAGGCCAGGAGTTCGAGGCTATCCTGGGCAGCATAGTGAGACCCTCGCCCCTGAAAAAAATGTTTTAAAAATTAGCCGGGCCTGGTGGTGTGTGCATGTTGTCCCAGATACTCAGGAGGCCAAGGCTGGGGAGGCTCCCTTGAGCCCAGGAATTCAAAGGTGTAGTGAATTCAAAAGTGTACTAAATTGTATTTGCCACTGCACTCCAGCCTGGATGAGAGTGACACTGTCTCTAAAACAAATTTTCTTTTAAATAAATAATGTGAGCCGGACTTGGTGGCTCAGCCTGTATTCCCGTGCCTTTGGGAGGCTGAGGTGAGTGGATTGCCTGAGCCCGCAGATTCGAGACCTGCCTGGGCAGCGAGACCTCATCTCTACAATAAATCAAAAAATTAGCCAGGCGTGGTAGCATGCGCCTGTAATTCTGGCTACTCGGAAGACTGAGACGGAAGGATCGCTGGAGCCCAGCAAGCAAGGCTGCAGTAACCAGGAGCGGCCACTGCACCCCAGTCTGGGTGACCGAGTGAAACTACAACTCAAAAAAAACCAAACAAATAAATAAATAATGTGAAGTAATGTGTAGGATTTGGAAAAGAAGATGTGGAAGAAGGATATTTCCTCAGAAAAGTAGGAGGTAAAAAGTCAAGGGGAGGAAGGTAAGAGTTCCATATCCAAGAAATGGCAGATCCCCTAGTTTGTCTGGAGCCCTGACTGTGGGGAAATGGTTAGAAAAAGTGGGCGCAGTGTGTTGGAACGGGGTTGAAGAGAGCCTGCAGCAGCTTGCTAAAGAGAGTGAAGATTTTGGCTTTGGGACTTCTGGTGGGCTCATGAAATCAGATTCATCTGACAGTAGCACTTAGGATAGAGTATCATGGGGGTGAGAGAGGGACAAAGGTATTAGCACAGAGAAAAGAGGAGACTCTTCTTGCCTGGACCCCACGAAGTCTGAGACCAGGCACTGTGGTCTGAACTGTAGCACTAGCCCTAGTGTTGAGGAGGAAGGGATGCGTGGGCAGATGCTTCACAAGTAGTGTCTGGGAGCCAGGAAAGGGAGTTGCAGAGTCCTTTACCCCTCTATGATCTGTTGTCGTCCTCCTTTTTGTTTTTGAGTTGGAGTCTCACTCTGTCACCCAGGCTGGAGTGCAGTGGCACGCTCATGGCCACCCCAGCATCAGACCTGCTGGACTCCAGCGATCCTTCTGTCTCAGCCTTCCAAGTAGCAGGAACTACAGATGCATGCTACCACACCCGGCTAATTTTTTATTTTTTGTAAAGATGAGGTCTTGCCAAGTTGTCCGGGCTGGTCTCAAACCCTCAGGTTCAGGCAATCCACTTGAAGTTCTTACATGTTTATTGTCTCATTTAATTCCTGCAGGAGTTCTTTTTTTTTTTTTTTGAGTTGGAGTCTTACTCTGTCGTCCAGACTGGAGTGCAGTGGCCGCTCCTGGCCACCGTAGCCTCGACCTGCT
>NW_007253991.1:505593-528806 GCF_000164805.1 Carlito syrichta
CTCACCTCAGCCTCCCAAAGGCGCGGGATTACAGGCTGAGCCACCGAGCCCGGCCCTGCAGCAGTTCTTAAGAATATTCCTTTCAATGTGTCCATGTAGAAGCAGATTCAGATTAAGTACCAAACAGCTGAGAAGTGATGCCAGAAACAAACAGGCTCTGGGCTGCATAGCCAGTCCACAGTGGAATAGTGGCCACTGTTCTCATTTTTACCTTGTGGAGAAAGTAGCTAAGAATTGCATAAGATTATTTATGTGTAGCATTTTAATAGCCTTTTAGAATTGAGGACCAGAACTCTAAGATCTTAATTTTACATTCAAAATTTTTATGCAGCCTTTTCATATAAATTAAACTTGCATGTAGATATAGATATCTAATCATTTTTACTAAATTGTATTTACTATCCATTGATTAAAATGTAAGGAAGGATAACTCAGTTCTCCCAGTATGTAAATCATTTAGTAGTAAGCAAACATACTTACTGTAATAGAGTAAGGGTTTCAGAAGGGTTTGATTTTTCTTCTTTTGCTTTGACATACTTATCAGTATTTCAGATCACCAAAAGAAGCTCATAAGTGAAAGACTGGGTTTTTTTTTTCTTTTTTTGAGCCATTTGACGTATCCAGTTGTCTTTCTTCCTATGTATTATACTTGAATTTCTTCTTTTCGACTTTGTGCAGTTTTAGTTTTCCCAATCTGAAACGAACTAATTTCAAAGATTTAGTCAGAACTCTTAATATTAAGTAGTACCTATTGGAAATGTGAAATAAAATAGTCTTAATTAAAACAATCAGGCCAGGCGCGGTGACTCAGGCCTGTAATCACAGCATTTTGGGAGGCCGAGGTGAGAGGATTGCCTGAGCCCACAGGTTTGAGACCCCCTGGATAACTTGGTGAGACCTCATCTGTACAGTAAAGAAAAAAATTAGCTGGGCATGGTAGCGCATGTCTGTAGTTCCAGCTACTTGGAAGGCTGAGGCGGAAGGATTGCTGGAGCCCAGCAGGTCGAGTCTGCGGTGGCTGTGAGCATGCCACTGCACTCCAGCCTGGGTGACAGAGTGAGACTCCAACTCAAGAAAAAAATTTTTTTTTTAAATTGGGCACTGATATATGCTGTATCTTTTTTTCTTTTTTAATTTTTTTTTTTTTTAAATAGACAAGATGTCTTGCTATATTCCCTGGCTGGTCTCAAACTCCTGGGCTCAAATGAATCTTCTGCCTCAGTGTCCCAAGTAGCTGGGATTATAGGCATGAGCTATTGGGCCCGGCAACATTCTTTAGGTAGAATAGTTGAATGAAAATTTTATCCACAGAATTATGAAGTTTTTGATGCTCACATGTTAGTTTGTTTTTAAAAATTCCAGGTTTAGATAGTGGCTATTTCAAAGAGCTTTTTTTCAAACTTTAGCTTTTTTTTTTTTTTTCTTTGAGCCAGGGTCTCTCAGTCTCCCAGGAGTGTAGTGATGTGACCCTAGCTCAACACAGCCTTGTCCTCCTGGGTCCAAGCAGTCCTTCCACCTCAGCCTTCCAAGTAGCTGGGACTACAGGCTAATAATTAAAATCTTTTATAGATATGAGGTCTCGCCAGGCTGGTCTTGAAGTGCTGGTGGGCTCAAGCAGTTATCTTGCCTCAACCTCCCAAAGTGCTGGGATTACAGATGTAACCTACTATGCCTGACCATCTTCAGCTTCTTAACCTTTCTACTTTTCTACTTACTGCATAAATGAGAATTTTTAAAAATCTGCTACCTTGTACTTGAATGCCTCACTTTTAACTGGCTAAAGAAGTTGAAATTAGTCATGCTACCATTATGTAATTTTGATAACATCTGGCCATGCATTTCTTAACTGAAACAACCACTGGCTTGACAAGTGACTTAAGGAAGATAGAGTTAATATCAAATCTGTCCTTCCAAACTTATCTTGCAGGGATGGTAAGAGCAGAAAGATTGTAAGAGCAGAAAAGACAAAAAGTAGCCTTGGGTTAAGTTCATTATTTGAACTTTTGATGTTACAGTGATGTAAGAAGTGTAATACAACTACATTATTTTCTTGTTGGGAATAGATATAATAAAGGAAGGAGTAAAAAAATGGTACACTCCACATTTGCCATGATGCAATAACTTAAAGGAAATCTACAGACCACAAAGTTGTTATAACTAAAACATGTTAACTGAGCAATTTGACCATGTGTGTTTAAAGTTATGTTTTGTGTACTTCAGACTGTAGATTAACAGCCAGCCTTTATTGAATAGTATCATACAATTTGCTGGACATTGTTCTAGAGCAGGGAAGAAAGATAAAAAGTTATGTCCTTTCCTATCAAGGAGTTCACCAAACAAGGTGATAAATACTGACATTGTATTTATTGCGTAGCAGCTGAGAGTCAGACATACTTATTTTCAAATCCTGAATGTTGCTTCCTTAACTGTGATCTTGGCCAATTCCTTCATATCCTTGAACTCAGTTTCCTCATTTATGAAACTAGAAAGAATACCTAACTCATAGGGTTTAATGATGTAATTATAAAGCACTTTATACTGAGCAAGTGGTAGTTACTAATTGTCTTAGTTCATCTTGTGCTGCTATAGCAGTATACCTCAGACTGGGTCATTTATAAAGAACAGAAATTTTTTGGCTCATGGTTCTATTATAGTAGTGCTATGGTTTGAATGTGTTCTCCAAAAAGCATACGTTAAAAACTTAATCTCTAATGCAATAGTATAGAGAGGTGGGGCCTTGAGAAGTCTAAGACCAATGGCTGCATCTGTTGAGGGCCTTCTTGCTACGTCATAACGTGGCAGAAGGTATCACATGGTGAGAGAGAGCAAGAAATTAAGTTTACAACACCAGGTTCTTTTATAATTGGCATGACTCCATTCGTGAAGGTAAAGACCTCATGACCTAAACACCTCTCATTAGGTCCCACCTCCCAACACTGTTGCGTTAGGAATTAAGTTTTCAAGATATGCTTTTTGGAGAACACATTCAAACCATAGCACTACTGTAATAGAAGGATATGCCAGTCATTGTGAACCTTAAACCAGCTTGGGGAAGAGTTGGAGCCCTGTTCCAGAAGAAGTAATGCCTGATTTGAGACTTGGATGGTAAATTAGGGATTGAATTGAGGGCTGTGCATTCCAGGCAGTGGGAACATCTACAAAATGTATATTTTCTTCATGTTAATTTTATTTATGGCTATAGGGATAATACAAGGGGGACCCCAAAAAAACCCAGAATTTATTTATTAAAAATTATATATTCTTACATGTTTAAACTTCAGTCACCTTCAAAATATTCTCCATTTGGTACACTATAGCTGTCAGGATGTTTTCTCCACTGCACCAGTTTTTGAACTCATCAATTTCAATGCCTTTTAGTGCTTCTGTCATTTTCCACCTCTTCCATGTTTCCCTGGAGTGTTTTTTTCATTGGGGAAACAAAAAAAGTCACTCAGGGCAAGACTGGGTGAATCGGGAGAGTGGGGTATGGGGGTCATGCCATTTTCGTCAGAAATTGCTGAACACTCAGCGCAGTATGGGCAAGTGTGTTGTCATGGTGGAAGAACACCTGCTGGCCACAACCTGAGACATTTCTTTCTCAAATTGTGATGCAACCTTCTCCAAACTTCCAGATAAAAACTTTGGTGAACTGTTTGATCCAAGAAACAGTTTCTGTGTATATTACAAGGGATCTGTCTTTCAAAAAAAGATAATTTTGGTTTATTTGTGGACTCCCCCTTGTATATATAATTTTAATAACAGAATACTTTCAAAATTGACATAGGACTGTACATTTGTACTCAAAATAGCAACTTAGTGCTTCAAGTATGTTTCTTATTACAACTCAGAAATATAAGAGCTTAAATGGCATCTGAAGAATTTGAGACTAAAAACATTTCATAGACAAAGAACCCTTATTTATTCATTTATTTATTTATTTATTTTGACAAGCTCTTTGTTGCCTATGCTGAAGTTCAGTGGCCCAATCCTGGCTCACTGCAGTTCTCCTGGGCTCAAGCGATCCTCCCACCTCAGTCTCCTGAGTAGCTGGGACTGCAGGCGTGTGCTTGGCTAATTTTTTGTAGAGATAAAGTCTCACTGTGTTACCCTGGCTGGTCTTGAAGTCCTGGGCCTCCCAAAGAGCTGGAATTATAGATGTGAGTCACCATGTCCAGCTGACCAAGAAGTCTTTTTTCATGCTAAATTTAATGTGTTTGTGTTAGGGCTCACCAAGTTGCCCAGGCAGGTCTCGAACCCGCGGGCTCAGGCAATCCACTCACCTCGGCCTCCCAAGGCATGGAATTACAGACTGAGCCACCAAGCCCGGCCTCCCTTTTTTTTAGTGGCCATAAGTTTGAATAATATAGTATCAATGTAATCTTAAGTCTTGTGATTTGTATAACTTTTGCATAATGTATAATGTTTTAGGCCTTGTAAACTCCCTTTACTCTATGGCAGGCTTGCCCAACGCTTCTGCCTTGCCCTACTGATAAAAGCTATGAGATACCTCTGATACCTGGCACCAGTAAGTCTTTACTGAAAAATGTCACTATTGATAAATGCAGCTGAAACTCAAGTTCTGTACAATACTCTGCTGGTCTTGTGGCTAGTGTATAGGTACTAAAAACTGTAGACTTATAAAAGTGAAGTGTAAAAGCCTGGAGGGTGAGCAGAATCATCTTAGAATGACCTCGAGTCCAGCTCTGCTCCCTGGATTAAAACTCAGAAATAAACTTCTTTCTACCAATTCCCTGTATCCAGTTTACTGGTATCAAGGATGAGCAGCTGAGGCGTTACTTGAACCAAAATATAACCACCCCTTTTCCTTTTGCTTATTTTGGCTTCTTGTGTAGTTCAGAACTTTATTTATTTATTTTTTTGAATTGGAGTCCCACTCTGTCACCTAGGCTGAAGTGCAGTGTCATGCTCACTGCCACCCAGCATTGACCTGCTGGGCTCAAGCAACCCTTCATCTTCAGCCTTCCAAGTAGCCAGAACTACAGGCGCGTGCTACCACACCTGGATAATTTTTTTGGTTTATTGTAGAGACTAGATCTCACCCTGTTGCCCAGGTTGGTCTCGATCCTGCAGGCTCAGGCAATCCCCTTGCCTCAGCCTCCCAAAGTACTGGGATTACAGGCTTGAGCCACCGCACCCGGCCTAGTTCAGGACTTTAAAGGGCAGAATAGATACTCAGGAAACCACAGCCACATAGCAACTGTAATGTACCAACAGTTGAAAATAAATTCAGCTTTTACTGGGTAGAGTTAACAACTTACATTATTTTTCTTTCCCATGCTGGCTTTTAGCCAGCAGAATCATCTACTGCCTTGATCATCTAGAGATGGGAGCCATTTCTTAAGTGCCTCCAACCATGAGCTGGGCTGTCAACGAGAGATTATTGCCAAACCTCATCTGCTAATAGGAGGATTTCAGACAGGCAGTGGATTCTGTTTTAGAACAGCTCAATCTTCTCTGTTTTAAGATATATGGACCTGAGATGCCACATCTGTCCAGACAGGAAAGCACATTGTTTTTAGTTTACCTTCTCTTTAAAGGAAAGCCAGAGAATATGCTAAGTCCTGTTTATTGCCCACC
Organism: Carlito syrichta; assembly: GCF_000164805.1. Lineage (NCBI taxonomy): Eukaryota > Metazoa > Chordata > Mammalia > Primates > Tarsiidae > Carlito > Carlito syrichta. The sequence goes on from NW_007253991.1 coordinate 511,192, forward strand.
TACTCATTACTGTCATCCATATTTTTTTGTGTTGTCATTATGTTTCTCTGTGTTGTCATCAGTCTTTCCCTCATAGTACCAGAGTACTAGTGTTCAACTGCCTTGGTGAGTGAACAAGAGATCTTATCTTGGTCTCTGAACTATTCTTCCATATGTAGAGTCCATCCTAGAAAATCCCTAACTCTTGGGGGATTTAACATCCTAGAGAAAGCTGTTAGTGCCTTTCTGCAGTGAAAATAGTTGCCGTGGTTACTGGGCAAGGTACCTTCTTTTTCTCTTTGAACTAGGCAGTGAACTGCCTAAAAATGATCACTTTCCTGCAGTGCCTTTGAGCAGAAAGAATTCTCTTGGATTTAGGCCACAGGAATTGTTTATGTCCATATGATGTTTGACGAGCCCACGACTGGATAAAGCCCCTCAGAAGCCTTGTACTTTGAGTCCCCATAGGCTTCTGGCCACTGGCCATGTGATAGCCTGGGAGGGGTCCAGTTTTTTCCTTTGCTGATAGCTGCTAGTAAGTGGTTGAGGGTCTGATAGAAAGAGCAGTTGGTACAACAGAGACTTAGAAAACCCCCACCACATGCTTGGTGAGTCTTCTGGCTGTGATGCTGTAGTCATCTAAGGTGATGTAGTCAGAGCAAAAGAGATCAAGAATGACCTCGAGGTGACGATACATACTGTCGGGAGGAGGATGGTTTAATATACCTGTTGTTCTAGATCTTTGACTGCCAATAACCTGGTTATCGCTGACCACATTTGTTACGTACCATACTGTGAAGATAGCTTAAGTAAGGCTTATCATTAAAGCAGTGCTTTTGAAGATAATGCATAACTTTCCCCTTGAAAACTGTGATTTTTAAGTATTACCTGATCAATACTGCTTCTCAGTTATTTAAAAATGAGTTTTTTATGGGCTCATATCTGACCGATAAAAACAATTTTAAATGTGAACTAAAATTGGAAAAATTCATTTGCCAATATTCCAGGGGTTGGTTGTGTAGTTGAGTATATCTTACTTTTTGTTAAACTGGTAATATATGTTTCTTATGGACAATTTTTGGTTTTTTTGAGTTAAAGTCTCACTCCATCGCCCAGGCTGGCGTGCAGTGGCATGCTCACGGCCACCCCATCATTGACCTGCTGGGCTCTGGCAATCCTTCCACCTAAGCCTTCCAAGAAGCCGGAACTATGGGCAGGCACTTCTGCACCCAGCTAGTTTTTTATTTATTGTAGAGACAAGGTCTCGCCAAGTTGCCCGGGCTGGTCTCGAACCTCCGGGCTCAGGCAATCCTCTCGCCTCGGCCTCCCAAAGTGCTGGGATTACAGGCTGAACCACCGAGCCCAGCCTCTTTTGGACAATTTTAAGAAAGAGGAAAGTGCATAAATAAACAACTGTACTCCTACATGTAGGACAGCACCGGGCACGTGACAGTCTCTCACATATTTGCTCAGTGAATGTAGAAACACATACTCTTAAAGTCAGTTGGGTCTATATGTCTAGGGTTTTTAAAATGTGTATTTGTTTTTTTTTTAAGAAAATATGGGTCAGAGTATGCAAATACAATGTCATTTTTTCTCTTTAAATTTAAAAAAGTGAATTTTGGGGAGACATTTTTTCTTGTTTGTTATTTGACATTTCATTAGTATTCTTTTATTTCTTTGTGATAGCTGGAAGATGTAAATTTGCCTGTGGCCTTTAACAAGAGAGCAACCTCACTTTAGGCATGTCTGGTAGATGAAGCTATATATAGTTTTATTAAGTAATGGCTGCTGTGGTTCCTCATTAAACATGCGACCGTAACTCCGTACGTACGCTTATTCATAAAAATCTCTGGAGTAGCTCTTCTAGCCTGACTGCCCACACCTGAGGTTAGGCCCTCCATCTAGCCCTGTCTGACTACATTTCTCGCCTCCTCTTCGTTACTGTCTGACTTCCATCAAACTCACCTGCTTACTCTCCTATTTTTTCTACATGAACCATCTGCTCCATCCAAGTGTTTTTCTCCTGATCCTGCATTTCCTATGAACCTGTTTATGTTAGTAAGGTACAGGATCTTGATAGGCAGAGTTTGTTTTTCTGGTGAAGACCTATGATTAACTTCTAAAACTTTTAAGTTAGTAGTTATAAAAATCTAACTGCTTCCCTCTGCACCCTCGTCCCCTCAAAGAGAGAGTAAGAAAGCAAGAAAGAAATCAGTTGGCATATGGTATGACAATTGTCCTCTCTGTGGCAATTAAAACTGTTCAAAACATAACTTACAGGTTAGTGCATTCTTCCTTGGTTCTTTGCATAACGTGGCTAATGTGGCAAGCTTGGTTTCTTCTCCTCTGAGAATTTTGATTATATTTCCTTCTTTTTTCATGAAACCCTTCAACTTTGTAATTGACACAGGCCTATGGTGGGGTGATCCACACTAATCATTTGACATAGTTAACCTGGGCCACTTTGATAAGTTACAGCTTTGACCCTGACTTAATCATATAAACTTGGCGTTCTGTGGATTGTTTATTTCTCTTCACAGTCAGGCTAGCAATGGAGCATCCATTGGCATTCTTTTTCTCTGCATATGAGGAAGCCACATAGTTTATATATATAAACATTTTTTTTTTAAAGGCATGACCTCTGTTTTTAAGGCCTTATTGCCTGCTTAGCTCTAGAAAAATAAAAATGTTGTGATGTGGACTGATGGGGTCAAAGACATGGCACAGTGGATAGATGCTGGATAGATGCTGTAAGATTGGAATTTAGATCCTGAACCCTCATGTATCTTACCCATCCTGGAACCTCAGGTTCTCCTTCTGTGAGGTGGGCAGGGGAGGTTGTGGGGAGGATCCGTTGAGTTTGTTTTCTCCTCTTTCCTTTGCTGTCTTAGTAGAGGTCTGTAAGGACGAGGGAAGTCAGCCTGGGACTTTCTGAAGGGAAGAAGACTCAAGCAAGACCTTAACAGCAGGCTAGGTCAAGTGGAGAAGGAAAGGGTACCCAGTGGGGCCAAGGCCTGGAACAAGTTCATAGAAAGCCTTGAAAGCATATGCAGAGAAAGGACTCCACAGAAGCAATGCATATGAAAGTGTGTGTTAGAAGAGAGAGAGTCTGGAATCTGAAAGATAGGGCAGAAGATTCTTTTTTTTTTTTTGAGTTGGAGTCTCACTCTGTCGCCCAGACTGGAGTGCAGTGGCCGCTCCCAGCCACCGCAGCCACGACCTGCTGGGCTCTGGCTATCCCTCCACCTCAGCCTTCCAAATAGCTGTAACTACAGGCGCGCGCTACCATGCCCGGCTAATTTTTTGATTTATTGTAGAGATGAGGTCTCTCCAAGTTGCCCAGGCAGGTCTTGAACCCATGGGCTCAGGCAATCCACTCACCTCGGCCTCCCAAAGTGCTGGGATCACAGGCTGAGCCACCGAGCCCGGCCAATTCTTAAAGCCGCATAACATGATGAGAGTATGAGTGAAGACAGGTGCTCAGGCAATGGTGGAGAAAGGGCAGATACAAGGAGCGTTTCTTTTTTTTTTTTTTTTGAGTTGGAGTCTCACTCTGTCGTCCAGGTGGAGTGCCGTGGCACACTCATGGCCACTCCAGCGTAGACCTGCTGGGCTCTGGCGATTCTTCTGTCTCAGTCTTCCAAGTAGCTGGAACTACAGGCACTCACTACCACATCCGGCTGATTTTTGATTTTTTGTAGAGATGAGGTCTCGCCAATTGCCTGGACTGGCCTCAAACCCGCAGTCTCAGGCAATTCACTTGCCTTGGCCTCCCAAAGTACTGGGATTACAGGCTGAGCCACTGAGCCTGGCCACAAGGAGCATTTTTAAGGAAAACTCATCAGAATTAGGGTAAGCCACTGCATCGGGTCCATTCATTTATTCTTAAAATATAATACTTAAATCAAAAATGTACTGCTGTAGTGTTCTGTTCTAGGTATTGGGGATTAACCACTAAATAAAACAGAAGTCCTTGCTCTTTTGAAACTTCTAGTGTTGATTATATTAAAAATTTAGTGTCGGCAATTTTGGGATCTTGAGATGTCATCATCTAACTCATGATTTTTTTATCTTATGATCTAAAATTCAGATAGGAAATGCCAGTGAAAGCACATCCATTATGTTCATGAAGTCAGTATACTGTATTTTCATGTTTCAGAACTGTAAAGTTAAGAATGAAACTGTTAAACTGAAAATGTTGTGTTTCACAGATCAAAGGAAGTGGTGCTATGCTAGAGTTAGTAATTTGCCTCATAGTTAATAAATTTTAAGAATCTCATGAAGTTTGGAACACCTAGGGAATTGTTGTTGAGTTGTGAAAGGATCCTTTTGTAGACTTTGGTTGGATTAAAATTAGGTTAATTTAGCAGCTAGGAGGAAGTAGTTAGGTTGAACAAGACTGTAATACTTGATGGCTTTTTTCAAGTGGTTTTTCTCAGCTTATTTCTGAAGTAGCGCTGTGATACTTTGGCATTCAATCTGGGTTTTCTTCAAATTTTTAAGGTGAGAAAATGTTTAGTACTAGATAATTCCTTGATGACAAATGTTGACATAAAAAATAAAGAAGTTTGAAGATTAAAATAATTTTCCATGCAATTTTGACAGCTTGAATTGAAAGAACATTAATTAAAATTATGGTGCATTAAAATGCTCATTTTGTTTGGAAAACTTTCCTCCCTTTCATTTAATCCACCTAGTTGTATTTCTTAGCATTTTTATGATAACCACAATTAATCAGCTGTAACAATAGAGTATAATGTTTATTCATAATTTTTTTTTTTTTTGAGTCAATGTCTCACTCTGTCGCTCAGGCTGGAGGGCAGTGGCACATTCATGGCCACCACAGCCTCGACCTGCTGGGCTTAGGCAATTCTTCCGCCTCAACCTCCAAGTAGCTGGAGCTATAGGCATGTGCCACCAAACCTGGCTAATTTTTCTTGATTTATTTGTAGAGATGAGGTCTCACCAAGTTGCCCAGGCTGGTCTCAAACCTGTAGGCTCAGGCAGTCCTCTCACCTTGGCCTTCCAAAGTGCTGGGATGATAGGTGTGAGCCACTGCATCTGGCCACTATTCATAATTCTTTTTCTTTTTTTTGAGTCAGAGTCTTACTCTGTCACCCAGGCTGGAGTGAGTGGCACGCTCACAGCCACCACAGCCTTGGCCTGCTGAGCTCAGGCAATCTTTCTACCTCAGCCTTCCAAGTAGCAGGAATTATAGGCGCATGCTACCACACCCGGCTAATTTTTTGATTTATTGTGGAGGCAAGGTCTCACCAAGTTGTCCAGGCTGATCTCAGAGTTGCTCAGGCAGTTCTCTCGCCTCAGCTCCCAAAGTGCTGGTATTACAGGTTTGAGCCACTGCGCCCAGCTTATCCATCATTCTTAAGGAAAGAAATAACAGAGTTTGGACCTAATAGGACTGATATGTTTTCATGCACTAAAGGAATATTTAAAGTATTCTTAAGAAATGATTAAAACTCTGAGCTGCTTCAAATATATTACCTCAGCTTAAAAATTTGATTTTCTTCTTGAGAATGATTTGATGATTTTTCATTTTCCCTCAGGTAAAAGTGCAGTTTTAAAGTGTCTCCTGGATATTCACAGAATTTTTCAGGAAAATGACCCGGCATACATTCTAAATGATCTCTACATCTCAGACTACTGTGTGTGGATTCAAAAAGTCAAGTAAGTTTTTAGTAACTTATGAATTTTTAGATGCTCACATTTCTGAAATACTTAGGAGTAAGAAAATGAAATAACCTGGTAAATAAATTGTAATGCCGGGGAAACCCATATAACTACCAAACACTTAAAAAAAGTAACTGGATTAATGCTGGGAGCTTGATGAAGTTGCTTAGGAAAATAGGTGTAGATGGTAGAAAATTAATTTTATTAGGAAAAATATGGTATTGGTACAACCTGGAAATTAGGTATTAAAGCAGACAGTTGAGTATTTATTGCCTTGCTATTGACTGTCCAGTAATGACATCTCAAGACTGGGTATCTGAACTTGTATCAATATTAACAGTGGGATGTGAGAGTATGTGTGTAAACATCATAGGATGCAAACCTAATCAAATCAAATCAAATCCAACTGAGAGCTGTGCATTCATTGGCTAACCACTGGCCTATACAAGAGGAGACACAAAACACCCTGGAATTTATTTATTAAAAAACTGTGTGTTTATTCTTACATGTTTCAACTTTAGTCACCTTCAAAACACTCTCCGTTTGATGCACTACACCTATCGAGATGCTTTTTCACTGCTCAAAACAGTTTTTGGACTTGTCAATTTTGATGCCTTTTAAGTGCTTCTGCTGTTTTTTGTTTCACCTCTTCCACACTAGCAAAACGTTTCCCTTTGAGGACTTTTTTCATCCAGGGAAATGGAAAAAAAGTCGCCTGGGGCAAGATCTGGTGAATAGGGATGATGGGGCATGGGAGTCATGCTGTTTTTGGACAAAAACTGAACACCCAGTGAGGTGTGAGCAGGTGCACTTGTAAGTCATCCATCATGAAAAGGGCAAACACATTAAAAGAATAAAAAAAAAATCACCAAAGCCAAATGCAATCACTCACAATGACTTTAGCTTGTACACTGATGCTGGTGGATTCCTAGAACACTTACCTAGAGGGGGAAACCTGTGCTACAAGGGGCCCGCCCCCAAAAAAAATTCCAATTTTTTTTGGTTCCCCCTTGTCTATTTAATATATAAGAAATACAACCTTCAGAACCTCATAGCATGATTCTTGATAACACATGTGTTGAAAAGTTCCAACATTTCGTATGTAAAATTTTCAAAAAGCATTTACCATTGCCTGAATCAAGGAAACATAGTAGATGAGTTGTTAAACTTAAAATGCAGTGAATTTGTATTTTATGAAGAAGTTCTATAGATCTGACTCTTATCAGACATGGCTAGATTATCCATTTCAGTAACAAGAGGCTATTAATTAAAAAAACATAAAGAGAGCTTTTGATTGGGATGATTCCTAGGTGATGTAGAAAATGCTGGCACAATATCAATCATGACTTAGAAGAAAAATAATTATGCTATTTTTCCTGCTATTATGATTGGTAAATAAATGCTTTAGTGTGGATTTTAATGCCTGTTTTGAATGAGCTATTATATAGAATTTATTTTTTATTTCTGTCCATGGGGAAGCAATTATTACAGAGTGAAATATGGAAAAAAAAAAAAACTTGAGTCTGTACCTGTCGTAGGGAAAATGCTTAGGGATTGCTCAAGATAATGCCTAATAACATACAGCAGGTGGTGTCAGCATTTGTGTTAGAAATCTAGATTTTGCCAGATGGAAAATTGAATCTATAACCCCTTAGGTCATAATGGCATGTCATCACTTCATTTGATCCTCCTGCTAATTGAGCTTATCAAATACCCTGCTGCCATTTCCTGTTGTTACTTTCATATTCATAATAAAATTAAATTGAATTAGTCTATCTGTGTGGGTTTTGTCTTTTCTTTCCTTGTTTTTAAGGGTGAGGATTTTATAAACATGTAATGAGTATTGAAACTTATGCCAGGATCGAATTTCCATGAGTGCTGGCTTCTCTATTTGTGACATTCCTTATTAAATAGAGAGAAGATTGTTTTTCATTAAAGAAGAAGGGTATAGGCCCTCAAGTTCATGTGGAGATTATGAGATCTCTTAATTTTTTTTCTCTTGGTTTTAAGTTGTGGGAAATGAAGCAAAATTCATAGGTTCTTAGTAGTTGTTGTGATAACAGTAAATTGGTTGTTTTTTTTTTTGAGTTGGAGTCTCACTCTGTCACCCAGACTGGAGTGCAGTGGCATGCTCCCGGCCACCGCAGCCTTGACCTGCTGGGCTCCGGCGATCCTTCCGCCTCAGCCTACCAAGTAGCTGGAACTGCAGGCACGCACTATCACACCCGGCTAATTTTTGATTTATTGTAGAGATGAGGTCTCGCCAAGTTGCCCAGGCGGGTCTCAAACCCACGGGCTCAGGCAGTCCACTCACCTCAGCCTCCCAAAGCACGGGATTACAGGCTGAGCCACCGAGCCCGTCTAATAAATTTTTTTTTTTTTAAAAAGGAATAATGTATTAAGGTATGAGGTAGAAGAGAGAAACCAACAGGAACTCTTTCAATTACTTTGTAGAAGTTATTTTTGAACTTTATGAATTTGTGCATAACTTTCCTTTTCCTAAATAGTCTGTGTTGTTTTCACTTTGTATGTTAAATTTGACTATAGCTCAGCCATTTTTCTCCTCCTTTGAAATAAGACATTTGTTTATCTAGTTTTTATTAAAATCTCTAGTTTCATTCTTAATTTTACAAGCACGGTGTGATTGAGCTTTCTAATATTATCTTTACTGTGAATTTTCTTGGCTCTAAATTAATTTCACTGCAGTATATATCCATGATTTTCATAACTAATTTTTTCTTCATCTTTTGCCTTCTGGTTTATTTCTTCTCCATATAGTTTATCAGTGAAATCTAGCACCTTCTTTTTATGTTTTAATATAGTTGTGTATTTCCCTTATTCTGTATTTGATATTTTTTTATTATAATAGTAAAAACTATGTCAAATTTTATTTGAAGTACCAGATAAGTGCTGAATCCTGACTGGTACAAAGAATAGCATTCCATTTTTACAATTAGAAGTTTACTTTGAAGTCCAGGTGTGGTGACTCATGGCTGTAGTTTCCAGCACATTGGAAGACTGAGGCGGAAGGTTTACTTGGCCCCAGGAGCTTGAGCCCAGGAGTTTGAGGCAACATAGTGAGACCTTGTCTCTACAGAAAATAAAAAAAATTAGCCAGGTGTGGATGCGTGCACCTGTAGTCCCAGCTTCTCACAAGGCTGAGGCAGAAGGATCGCCTGTGCCCAGGAGGTCAAGGCTATGATCACACCACTGTACTCCTGCCTGGACCACAAAATGAACACTCAACTCAAAATTTTTTTTATTTTGGCAGAAACTTACTGGATTGTAAGTAGCAAAGTCATTCTTAAAGTGAATTAATGAAGTTATAACAACAGCTAACATAAGTTTTGCTTTATACTGCTTTATTTTTCTTTTCTTTCTTTTTTTGAGTCGGTCTCACTCTGTCACCCAGGCTGGAGTACAGTGGCATTCTCACAGCTACTGCAGCCTTGACCTGCTGGGCTTAGGCGATCCTTCTACCTCAACCTTCCAAGTATTTGGAACTATAGGGGTGGGTCACCAGGCCCAGTTAACTTTTTGATTTATTGTGAAGATGAGGTCTCTCCAAGTTGCCCGGGCTAGTCTTGAAGCCCTGGACTTGGGTAGTCCTCTAGCCTTTCCTTCCCAAAGTGCTGGGATTACAGGCATGAGCCACCGTGCCTAGCCTTATAATAGGTTATTTTTCCTTATGATATCTGTGTCTTGTTGAGCATATTTGCAAAATCTTTAAAACTGAAGCACCCAGATTCTTATTCTGATTTACAGACTGTAAATTATTTTTCTGAGAGTACTTTCCACCAACCTTCACCCTAAGTTTCTTTGGAAGTTTTGAGTGTAGTGCCCACTACAGCAAATGTTCCCTGGTTGGCAGCATGAGAAAGTAATTTGTGTGAGGTCATATGGCTTTAAAGAGGTATGTCAGTGATAGTGTCAGTTCTTCTCTTCTAGATTTCATACTTTTCTAGATATGCTGCCTACACTACCAATTGTCTCCACCCATGGTATGTGGAAGAAAAACAGAGATAAAAAGCCCTTCTTCAGACAGCTTTTCCTATAGGAAAAGGAATTAATGGATCATTTCTCTTTCTGCCTCTAAAATGTTAAGGAATTTGTGAATTAACACCTATCTGGGCCTATCACAGTTTCTTGTGAGCACAGCATGTTTTACTTGAATTGAATGATACCTGTTCGAGCAGATTAAAGGGTGGTTTTTTTTTTGAGTCGGGGTCTTATTCTGTTGCCCAGGCTAGAGTGCAGTGGCATGATCACAGCTCACCACAGCTTCGACCTCCTGGGCTCAGGTGATCATTCTGCCTCAGCGTTCTGTGTAGCTTAGACTACAGGTGCGTGCCACCACACCTGGCTAATTTTCTGATCTTTTGTAGAGACAGGGTCTCACTATGTTGCCCAGTCTGGTCTCAAACTTCTGGGCTCAAACAGTCCTCCTGCCTTGCCTCCCAAAGTGATGGGATTACAGGCGTGAGCCACTGCACCTGGCCTAAAGGAACATGTTTCATTATTTTAAAAAATGGTTGGTTGGGCACAGTGGCTTATGCTTGTAATCCTAGTGTTTTGGGAGACCAATATGAGAGACTAGGAGTTTGAGACCAGTCTGTGCAACATAGTGAGAACCTGTCTCTGCAACAAATTATATGGGTATGGTGGCATATGCCTGTAGTCCTAGCTATTTTCGAGGCTAAGGTGAGAAGATGACTTGAGCCCTGGAGCTTGAGGCTGCAGTGAGCCATGATAGTACCACTGCACTCCAGCTTGGACAACAGTGAGACACTGTTTCTTTGAAAAAATAGAAAAAAGGAAGTAGTATTAAAAAATATGAATTGGTTCTTACGTATTTTTATTAATACTTCAGCTACATTCAATATAAGGTTTCCCCTGACTCTGCTGGTGGGCTGCCATCCTCAGTGGCAGTGATAGTTCTGACTTTTTGAAAGTTTAGCCGTTTACACCTTTTTATATAAGGTGGAATAGAAAAGAATGAACTGTAATACATTCCAGCTCTACTTCTCATTGGCCACATGACCTTAGTAAGTCACTTTGTCACTTCATCTAATTCAACCAGTATTGGTATTTTAATATTTCCTCTAGTCGTTTCCCAGTGCATTTTGAAACCAGTGGAAATAATACTGCATACATCATTCTGTAGCCTGTTTTATACTTATGACAGTGCCCTATAAATCATTTTCCTTTACAACATAATATCCATTACAGTGTATTTTTAAGTGACTCATTTATTCTTTATTATGAAAGGAGTATATGTGTACCCTAAAGAGAATTTGACATTAAGACTCTATGGTTTTAGTGCAGGGTACATTTTGAAATGGCAAGGGAGCAAGCAGGTATTCTTTTGTTTTTGCTACATGGAAAAATTTTGGTTTTTGGTAAAACTGAAATCTAAAATCCTGTCTTCAGTGCAAATGTGAACTTGCCATCAAGATGTGAAATCACACTTTTTGTCTCTAGTGTAGTTTTTTAAAGTAGTCAGTTTAGGGGAAAGAGAAAAAAGTCTTGAAATGCTAAACCTGTTTACATTGAACTGATAAAGTTAACTCTAATATTCTTGATATATTTATCTTTGTGCTGCTTTTTAGCATGCTTTTCCCTCGAAATAAAGTCTAATGCTGTGACCCTTTGGACACTAATGTGGAAGGTGCGTAGAGGGAAATAACTCTATCACTAAATAGTTAGCTTTCATTTGATAAATCCTGGACCTCAGTTTCCTCAATTGTAAGTGAACCTAAGCCATTTTAGCGTTGAAATCTGAAAATTTTAGAAAACCGAAGACCTTATTGTTACTTTAGACTGCTCAGTTGCTTTCTCTGCATATGTGCTTTTGTAGGGGAAAGGATTATGCTCCTCAGAACAGCAGAGATACATGCATCTCTTTTGGCTGTCTCTTGCTCTGGTTTATCTCCCCAGATGAGGGAGTGGGAGTGACTCATATGCAAGGTACAACACCAGCACTGAATAGAAAAGATGGAGTAATATATGGTTTCCACCAGTAATTCTTGAGCCTCTACTGTGTGCCAGGTGCTGACATAGGTGCTGGGGATACTCTGGTGAACAGGAGAGATACACCATCTTAAAGCTGGTCTGCTAGAGGGAAACACAGACGTATGCAGAATATTATGTTGTACCTGACAGTGGGCAAGTTTGGGTGCTGTGGAATCAGCTAAGAGGATACAAGGCTATAGAAGAAAGCTCCAGAGTGAGAGCTTAAGCCGAGAGCCAAAAGATCAATAAACACTGGTCAGATGCAGGCGGGATGGTAGGGATGAGAAGTAACCCCTTTGAAGAGCTTGGGAGCTCAGGATGGATAGATCATAATACAGGAAGGGGGAGGAGAGTAATGAGGCTAGAGAGGTTCATGTAGAGCCTTGGCCCCTAAAGATACTTGGTCTTTGTCCTGGAAGCCTGTGGAGTATCTGAAGAGTTTAAGCTATGGAGTGCCTGTGAAGTGATGAGATTGACATTCTGGGAAGTCGCATCCATCGGGTTACACTGTGGAGAATGATTTGGGGTGGGGCAGAGCTCAGAGCTGGAAACTGAAAGGCTGGTTAAGAAGCATGGTAATCCAGGGAAAATACAATCATAACCTGGTCAGGGGAGTGAGATTGGAGAAGGAGGCTAGTGGTTAGATTTGAGAGGTAGGAGACACAGACTTAATAATTGATTGGACATGGTGCGGGAGGGAGAAGGGGAGGTATCAAAGGTGAGATGCAAGTCTTGACTTGGCTGGTTAACTGGTCCATTGAAGGTGCACTTGCCAGGATTAAATAATATTGGAGAGAGTGTAGACAAGGAGGGAAGATGAGGATTGAATTTTGGAAATGTTGATTTGAGGCCTCTAAGGGATATTCTTAAAGAGGTGACCAGGAACATTTGGAACACAGCTGGGAAAGATGCATAAAGAGTCTGGACAAAGAAAGGAAATGAGTTAAATAGCAAAACGTAGTAAAAAAAAAATGCTCTCTAGTTACATAGTACTGTGTTACCCATATGAATATAATAATCAGGAGTGGACACATTCCAAGATGGGAAAATAACATGCAGAGGCATAGACAAGGAAAACATGTATGCAATGTGGTGAACAGATTTCCTGGTTCTAGCTTTAGTATTGTTGGAAGGATGAAAATGGACTAGAGGCTTTTTTTGTTTGGATCATAGTTTCTCTTTAATTTTTTTTTAAAGACGAGATCTCACTGTGTTGCCCAGGCTGGTCTTGAACTCCTGGGCTCAAGGAGTCTTCTTGTTCCAGCCTCCCAAATTGTTGGGATTACAGGTGTGAGCCACCACACTCAGCCTGTAGTTTCCCTTTATTGTTGAATAAGGGGTCTACCATTAGCCTGGGAGTTAAAAAAAATCCTATCTCTCTAGTCTGTATGCTGGAGACTGTCAGTATTCTTTTTTTGTTGTTGAAATCTTACTCTGTTGCCCAGGCTGGAGGCCTGTGACACACTCACGGCCATCCCAGCATTGACCTGCTGAGCTCTGGCGATCCTTCCGCCTCAGCCTCCCAAGTAGCCAGAACTACAGTTGCACGCTACCATGCCTGGCTAATTTTTGATTTATTGTAGAGTCAAGGTCTCACCAAGTTGCCCGGGCTGGTCCTGAACCTGCGGGCTCAGGCAGTCTACTTGCCTTGGGCTCCAAAGTGCTGGGATTACAAGCTGAGCCACTGAGCCTGGCCTACTGTCAGTATTCTTAAGTAACTCTTTTTTTTTTTTTAAGAAATAGGGTCTTACTATGTTGCTCGGCCTGGCTTCAAACTTCTGGGCCCAAGCGATCCTCCAACTTCAGCCTTCCAAAGTGCTGGGACTTAGGCACACCTGGACCTGGACTAATTCTTGTTACATAAGAGAAACTCACTCACACTTTCACAGTAAAATGAAAGACTTTATAAGATGACTGTAGGCTGTCTTCTGGAACCCAGGTCCTGGGAATACAGATGGGCCCCAGGAGCTCAAGTTATGAGAAAGCAAAGCAGTTGGCTTGCTCTCTAGCTTGTGGTCTGTCATGAGTCTTCTTTCCGCAAATCACTGCTACTCTTCTCTCTAGGTGCCCATGGAGGAGGATGGTTCTCCACAGCTCTGGGTTGACATCTTTACTTTCAGTAGAAATGGAGTAGAGTCCCTCGTTTATAATTCCAGGGGAGGGAGAATGTGATTGAACCAGCAAGGCTAAGTGTCTTTTCCTGACCCAGTTGCCTTGGCCACCGTGGGATGACAGGGGAACCCCTGAAGTATACATACATACATGGCCCAGGGTCTACTTTGTCAGTTGTTAGTGACATTTCTCAGGAAAGAGGGGTTGGGGGTATAGCCACCTTATAAAGACATTGCTGTAACTTTACAATACCATTTTAAACCATAGCTGAGGGAGAACTGTGCCACCTGCCAGCACCCTTGTCACTAATATTTATAATAAATCTACAGTATTGAAGGTGATTTCAGGGATCTGTTGAATTCAGGCGTGCAAAGTGATAATCAGACACTCTAGATGGTTTTACTTTTGTATGGCAAGTTACTTCTCTGACAGACAGTAAAATGTTGTGTTACGTTAGCTGCTAATAATTAGCATTCAAGAAACAATTGTGTGTAATTTCGAGCAAGTTAAACCTCACTTGGATTGAAATCATTCCTGGTAAGGTGCTTATTCTGGCATGTCAAGTTGCTCTTTAGTTTTACTGTTTATTTTTAATTAAACCCACAAATTCATCCTGGATGGAAGTGGGTTTTATCTCCATGAGAAAAGATTAGTACGTGCGAGTATCCAATCACTTGAATCCATTCAGTGTGGTTTCATATAGAAAGGATTTACTTAAATGGTTCTTTACCTCATCACCAGTAGTTCAGTGGTGCCCACTGGGGACTGTTGCTCTTCATTAGGCTTCCCTTACAAGAAATGTGCCAATAAATCATCAGATTACAAATGTTCCTACAGATTTACGACTGAAGTAACCTTTTGTAAAGATATGAATGGTCCATGTAACTAAGTGTATTGAAAAAACTAACAGAATCATACAGTTTAATGTTAAAGTTCTGTAGGAGTTTGGGGTTTTTTAATGTGTAACTTCTATTCTACTTTGTGTTTTCATTAGATAAACTTTTTATTTTAGATTTACATCAAGATTGCAAAGATAGTACAGAGAAGGCTGGGCATGGTGGCTTACCCCTGTAATCCCAACACTTTCAGAGGCCGAGGCAGGAGAATCCTCTGAGCCCAGGAGGTCAAGGCTGCGATGAGCTGTGATCTTGCCACTGTACTCTAACTTAGGTGGCAGAGTGAGACCCTGACTCAAAAAAAAGATAGTACGGAGAGTTCCCATATACCCCACACCCAGTTTTCCTTATTAACATCTTATATTGGAATGGTGTGTTTGTCACAATGACAATTTTGATACATTATTGTTAACTAAAGTTTATTTAGATTTTCTTAGTTTTTACCTAATGCCTTTGTTCTGTTCCAAGAGACCGCATTTTGCTTTGTTTTTACTAAGAACTGGAATTCAGTTTCTCAATTTCTTGTACATTTTGTTTATCCAAGAACTTAAATGCTCTTGTATGGTAGTGAAATATTACTGAGATGATCAGATACCTGAGTAGCTTAATATTTATGAACATTTTAATCATCATGAATCCAGACCTGGAAAAAAATAGGTTTGACATATTTGAGAATTTTTAGTAATGTAAAAACATAATTCATATTTCATTTTTACTTATACATGTACCATGGGCATCATGATTATGCTATATTGATAAAAATAGAGAAAGTTTATAAAGATAAATTAGGCAAGACTATATTTTTGTATTAATTTTCTTAAGGAAGAGGAGGTTCAAGGAGAAAGGTAGAGAGGGGTACTTATTAAAAAAAGATAACCATTTTCAGAATAGGCATGGAAAGTACTATGCCTTTATTGGAGGAGTGCCATGTATGTCAACCCCATTTTAGAACTGTGGCTGTGTTAGATTTGCCTCTGCTGTTTCTTGTTTTAGTCAATGACACTTGGCTCCAGATTTCTCAGGTTCTTAGTTTTGGCTTTCTGGAGCTATGACTTTGTACCGAATGAGCAAAATTGGTATTTTCCTTCACTTCCTTGTTCTTGTGTATTTTTGTACCTCAAAGTTCTTTGGAGGAGACCCACAGACTCAAGTGACTTCAGGTAGTGATTGATTTAGTTAGGTTTTGTAAACCAGTATTCTCCATTTCACGTGGAATTTTCACTGTGCTTGAATTGTCTTAACGTCTTATTCAGCGAAGAGGCTTACCATGATTAATGTGGCATATGTGTGATTATCGTACTTAGAAAAGCACTCTGTTAAAGGAGAGCTTTGTCAAGAGTGTCCTTTGAATGGAGTCACAAGAAAGCTTTTTTTAAAAAACTGACAACTTCAAGTACAATTTCCTTTTTCTTGTGTCTATTATGATTGAAACCCAATCCTTGTTATAACATAGTTATCTCAACTGAAGCCAGCAGGGAGTTGCTTCCTTAATGTGAGGGGTGTGAAGTCCCCTAAATAAACAGAGGATTAATTACATTCACAGCATGTTGTGAAGGTGATGAGATTGATTGTGATCATTTGACTTGTCCCATTTCCTGCTCTGACTACTTTCTTGAATAACTAGAAGTTGGGAAAATAATAAACATTTTGTTGGAGCATTTTGTTGGGCATGGAGTGCTGGAAAAGGACCTCCTTGAGGTATATTTCCAGATTTAAGTGAGCTGTATGAATTTATTTTAGATACTTTTTCCATTGATCATTCTTTTACTGTTCTCAATTTAAGCAGCTTTCAAGGAAATTGTCTTAATTTCCAGAAATACAGATATTAGCAGAGGGTTGAGGATTTGATAAATCGTATTTTAATGGATGGATATCAGCAAATTTCTGGTCCATTTTTATATATTTTCATTTAGCATGACCTTTTGGAAGGTTTAAATGTTAGTTGCTGTGTGTTTTTTATTTTTTGGGTTTTTTTTTGCATCAGAGATTTATCTTTTGTTAAACTTGAAGTGATAAGTTAGCGCTTTCATGAAGCAGATTGTGTTTTCTATTTCACTTTTACCTTATCTTCTTTTCCTAGGGGGTTTTATAATATCCTAAAACTGTGATTTACATTTATATATTTATTCTCCAAATTTTCTATTGCTGAGTGAGGTTCACTTACCTGAGGGAGTACTCAAAACAATTTTTGAGGAGTGTAAGAAGACTATTTTTTTTTTTTTCTTTTCTTTTTTTTTTTTTTTTTTTTTTTGAGTTGGAGTCTCACTCTGTCGCCCAGACTGGAGTGCAGGGGCCGCTCCCGGCCACGGCAGCCTCGACCTGCTGGGCTCTGGCGATCCTTCCGCCTCAGCCTTCCAAGTAGCTGGAACTATAGGCGCGTGCTACCACGCCCGGCTAATTTTTGATTTATTGTAGAGATGAGGTCTTGCCAGGTTGCCCAGATGGGTCGCGAACCCGTGGGCTCAGGCAGTCTGTGTTTTAATAAGCCTTCCAGGTGACTCCATGCTCAAGTTTGAGAAGATGTGGGCTAGAGACCTCTGAGCTTATCGTTATTAGCTAAATCAATCTGGGTTTTTTTCTCAAGAACTTGTACTAGCGATCGATAAAGGGAAGAGGTGGGCAGTTGGTAGTGAAAACATATCTGGGCTCTCCAGGTAGGCAGTACCCAGGTGCAAGAGGCCATAGACGCCACAGACCGGCAGAACTCTGACTTATGTTAGCCATGAGGTCGAGATAAGATATTCAAAGTGGACTTCAGAGTTGACATCCAAGAGGCTAGAAGCAGCTGACCAGGAAAGCAGAGCAAGAGAGCTGTTGAGTGACCATGGTGGCCGAAGGTCGTGATGCGTGTTTCTCTCTCCTTTTCTCTCTCTCTCATCGCAATCTCACTCTGTTGCCCCGGCAGGAATGAGTGATATGATCAAG